>NW_018108490.1:31346-46145 GCF_000183805.2 Loa loa
ATAATAATATATATATATATATATATATATATATATATATATATATATATATATGTACTCCATTATGATATATAAATACATTTGCATGAAATTTTTAAAGTAGAAATTTTAATAATTGTTAATAAAAAATGCAAAAAAGAAAAGTTTTCGTATACAATTTTGTCATTTTTTTGTATTGAAACTTTAAAAAAGAAAAATTATAACTTTTGGTGATTTCTTATTATTGCAAATTTATTCGTTTAAATCAATTCTATAAAAATGAAAAATATGTTTGGCTAGAAAATTTTTGCATTTGCTTAAAAATTTTCAAAACTTGTTCATTTAAATTTGTTTCAAACTTGTTTCACGCTCTCAATATAAGACCATAAAAATATAAATCTAACATATATACTAGGTTTTATTGTTATTGTTACTATTTTTGATGTTTCACTATCCCATTGATGTGTCGTTCATTGTTATTTAAGTTGAATTAAAACTTTTAATAATTATCAAAAAACCGGAAAAATAGAAGGTTAGATTGATTGATCGAAATGATTGCTTGCGCAATATTGGAAGTTAACATGTAATATTCCAAATTCAAATTCAAAATAAAGTGAAAAATCTTGTTAAATTATTTCATTCTTTAAAATTATCTGTGAAGAAAATTTAAAGAATTATTTCTTTGCTTCTTTTTTCGAAATTTAAAATTACATCAAATTTTTGTAATGATTATGATTTAAAAAGGAACTTTTTGTTTTTTTTGGTTTTTTCTTTCGTTTCGTTCACTAAAAAAATTTAAATCAAAAACCGGAAAATAAATATTGTTTATATCAAAGGGTAATATTAAATGTATTATAAGTATAATATATGCATTTATAGACTTATTAATCAAACTTTTTATTTCGTTAACTGAACTGATTGTTGTTGATAAATTAGTTTGGAATTATTTGAAGTTTGAAGTGATAAATTTTATCAAATATACAAAGTTGATGTCATCATTTGATGAATTAGATATAGTTGCTGATTATTTGATAGGACTCTTATGTTCCAAACGTTCTGTTATCAGTAATGCGCAATCACTCACTGATAGCAAATATTTTCCACCTCACTTTGTTCATTCATTATCCGCTCTAACATACTCTTTTTGCTGATTATATCTTTTGATTATATTTAAGTAATATTATGTATCCATTACAACGTTTTTCTTTGCAGACCTAATTTGTTTAAAAAATATTATTATGCCTGATTACAAAGAATTGCATCCAAATTGATATTTTAAGTTAAAAATTTATTTCAATTTGTTAAATTATTATCGATTATTATTCAGCTCAGTTTAGTTATTTCTATCACGATTAATTACAATTACATATAGATTACCAAGTTTAAATAAAAGTTATGTCAGAAAAAGAAAAAAATAATAATCTAGGAATGATAAACATACGTCATATTTATTCTAGTTATATCTATTTCACAGATTTAGTTTAAATTATATTACATTTGTGAATGTAAGAGATAAAAAAAAATAAATTTAAAACAATCATTGCCAGTTTATTTAAAAATAATTGTTAATTTATAATTCAAAATAATTATCATCGATTAGCTATAAAAAAACTATAATCAAAGGTTTATTAAATAATGTTTTCAGATAAATCATTCCTAATCAATAGAATATTTCTTTTTTTGTCTACGTCATTGTTATTTATAGATTATTTGATATAGAACTTAAAATTTAATTATTATTGAGATTTATATTTACCCAAAAGAAATTTTTTTTTTGCTACCTTTTTTTGTCCTTTACTTTCAATGAATAATTACTTTACAATGTGATAATGATGATGGTATTTGGATAGGTTATTTCATCTCTATGTTTCAATTATCAGTTTTGAAGAGAAGGATGATAAAATCAATTTTTGGTAAGCATTTAAACAATGTCAAACGATTTGCTCTATCTTCATCTTTCTTCTTTCTTTTTAATTAATTAAATACTTTAAATATTGATCATTACTACCAGTCTATTTCTTACCACAAAACCAAACAAATTTTTCTCATACTTTATATTGACTTTTTTGTATGATAGATAGTTGCAGAGAGTTTGATAAAGTTTTGAGGAAATAAAAAGCGATAAAATTTGTTTAAGTTTGTTAAAAGGGGAATAAGGAATAGATGAATGCCTTAAAACTAATTGGAAATTTTGTGAATATTCCTCTTATGCGTTATAAATTTGATTAGGGAAAGAAAATTTATAAATAAAAACAAAAGCTTTTGAAATAGAGGATTTAAAATGAACAACGTAATAATTTTTTTTTTTTTCAGACCAAAGAATAAAACCAAGTTGAGAAAAAAGATGACAGCATAGTTAATTCTTGAAGTTTTTTTTTTGTCTTCCTTTTCTAACACTTCAATATGTTAATTAATTAACTAATTATTGCAATGCATCATTTTTTTGATATCCAGCATAAATACAACTATACATATTCGTATATTTATGTTGAAAATTAAAATGATAAATTGTTTTTTCTTTTTTATATCATATTTTGATAGCTTGATAAAATACTATTGAATACATTCAAATATTTAATAATTTAAAATATTTTCGTTTCTTCCTCATCTTATATAACATGATCAGTTAACTTCACAAACAGGTTGAAGGAGAAAAAAAAGAAAAGAAAAAGGAAGTAGAAGAAAAGAGAAAGATTGGAACTTACTGTCCCATTTAATTTAGAGTTTGATTGCCATTTTGCACTTCTAAATGTTCTTAATTTCTTGTCGTTCTTTTTCTATTTGCTTGTTTTTTTCGTTTTTTTTTTTAAGAAATGTTTTTTAAAAAAGAAATGTACACTGAATTATTATGCAATAAAGTAACCAGCTTTCTTTTTTTTTTCTGTTGATAATTTTTTAAATTTTTAGATTTTTTTAATTGGTTTAATCAATATTTACAAAGTGATATTGGCATGGCTAAAGCAAAACATGCAAATACAATCGATGTTTCAACGGTAGTACATAATCATCTTCTTAAGGTATTATCAAATTATTATAATTAATGTAGAGATATGATTTAAAGGAAAAAAGTATTGTTGAAATGATGGCAATAATTATTTTTGTCATATATTTGTTTAATTTATATTCTTTCTTTTAATTTTTTTATAACCATTATTGATCAAATGTCATCAAGTTGCTAATCAATAAACAATACAATGTCATCAAGCTGCTAATCAATAAACAATGTAATGTATATTTTATCGTTAAAATTTCATAGTTCTTTTTTCCCTCTTTTTTATTTATTTTAAAAGTTCTGATTTTTTCAGAAAATTTTTTTGATGCTTATTATTTTGTGATAAATTTGAAAAATTTCCATTTGAACCTATTAATAATATAAAGCATTATTGTAGGAACTTGAATTGGAATGTAATTTTTTCGAACATACATTAACATTGGAACAACTTAGTGATCTTCATCCATTATCACGAATAGATATTGAACATCCAGAATGTAGTAAAGGTTTAAATAAAGTAAACATTTATTACATTAATTGTTTATATCTTTTATTATTAATTAAAGGAACTAAATCAATAAAAATTTATTTATTATTGGAATAATTTTGTTTTTTTTTTCACATCATACCTTTTTCGCCTAATTTTAATCAATTTTATAGTTTATTGCCTATCTTATTTCAACTATTTAACATTAATAATACTTATTTTTTAATAATAATAATAATAACAATAATAGTAAAAAAATTAAAACAATGGTGATAACAATAATAATTGTTATTATCATTAAAAAAAAATGAAATGAAAATTCAAAAGGATGAAGCAGCTAGTCGTTTGGTAACCGATGGACGTAATGTAATATTTGCGGTGACCAGTCGAACAGCGACAAAATTATTGTTGAAACAATTTTCGCATACATTTCGATTACTGTTATTAACTGCTGCATTAACCTGTTTTATCATTTATACATTGGATACTAATCGATTTATTGAAATTTGTTTGGCTATTGCACTTATCATTATATTTTTTATCTTATGTGGAGTAAGTTATTGGCAAGAACAACATGCTAAAAAGGTAAATTTGAAAAGTAAAAAATAACAAATGTCATCAGTGTCATCAAATAATGTAATCATTTCGTAAACATTCAACACATTGAAAATAATGAATTCTCGTTATATTTCGACAGTTTAAAAGAAAGTTTAAAAAAAATTCAATGCTTTGGATAAATGTACAATTTTATATTTTTATCTTAAAAAATTAATTTTTAAATGAAAGAATAACAACGGATAGGTAGATTTGATTTTTCGTTATAAAATAGAAATGATATGATAGTTGTAAACTTAAAATATTAAAACAATTAGTGATAAGGTGATAATAGGATGGAATATATTTTAATATATCAAAAATATTACGACTGAAATTATTTGCTATTGATGATTGAAAAGTCAACAATAAGGATGCTATCGATGTCACATCAATATTCTATATTATTATTATATTTTAGCAGTTGAAAACGAATAGTATGAAATTGTAATGCTTTAGATGAATGTACAGTTTTATATTTTTCCAAATAAAATTTATAGATTAGTTGAAATGAATAAACCAGCAATATGATATTTTATCGAAATGTTGTTGCTGGGTTACTGTAGCAAGTTTTAGAAATTTAATAAAAGATTAAAAAATGAAGGAAAATTGCTTGCCAACTTTTAAGATGAAACAATTATAAGATGAAGTAAAAAATATTTGCTATTGGAAATTTAAATTTGTGAATTAAACTTGACAAATTTTTAATAATTTATATACAAAAGTTGAGAGATTTAAATTTTTAGAAATTTGAAAAATTTTTAGAATATGCAATGTTTCCAATCAATGATGACAACAGACTGTTATGTTATTCGAGGTGCTGAACGCACACGCATTAATGTTTCTGATATTGTCATTGGTGACATCGTTTATCTCCGGTAATTTAATAATTATTTTAATTTTAGCCACTATGAGGATGATAATTTTTTGAAAAGAAAAAGTAGGAATTATGTAATTATATTGCCATCAAGTACTGTATTTAATTTTTAAACAAGAGAAAATGAAATGAAACAGAAGTTATTTCTATGAATAAATTAGTAAATAGGAAAAATGCTCCAATTAATTCTGTTAATAATGACAACAAATAATGGTAATAGCATGGTAATAGTGGTAATAGTAGTGGTGATAATAATGATAATAGTAGTAGTGATAATAGGTTATGACATATAATGATTATTAAGTAAGCAATAGTTGTAATGAATAATGAATAATGATAATGATAAAATTAGTCGTAGTAGTAATAGTTTATATTCTACCAAATATTTCTAATTCTTGTTGTCTCATTATTCAAATTATGATTTTAGCAAACAGAACGAAACAAATTACTAGTAATCTAGCCAAACAATATAAAATTCATTAACCAAATAGGCTAAAAAGTAAAAAGTCAACAATGAAGACTATCAATTGATAATTTTTCAATGATTTTCTTTTCGGCAAACTTTTTACAATCATATGTACAGACCCTAAAATAAAAGAGTAAATGAGAGAAAAAAAAAGTTAATGTGACGATCAAACATCGATATGATAAGATTAATTTGGGTCAAATTATTTTAGCTCTCTTTTTTGGATCATAGCAAAACAAAAAAAAAAGAACATAAATGGAAAATTTCCAAATCCAAATCTAAATATTTGCTATAACTTACATAAATATGATCTGTTTTATCATGGGTACAATTTAATGTAAACGGAATTTTGAAGTCCCGGAGCTCGTGTACCAGCTGATTTACGATTAATTTTTACGGATGAATTAAAACTGGATACATCATGGATAACAGGTGAATTGGAACCTCTTGATTTTTGCGATACTACGGTGCCAAAGAACGTGACAGCTTTAGGGGCGCAAAATATTGCTCTTAACGGTTGCTTATGTACCAATGGTACCGGTTATGGTGTAACTATTCGGACAGGAAATAGAACGGTATGTTTTAATTTTAAACATATATTTTCGTTATGTTTTGATAAAGTTGAAAAACGGAAATATTATTCAGGAAAATATTATTCAGGAAAACTTAAATATTATTCAGGAAAAGGAAATATTATTCAGGAAAACGGAAATATTATTCAGGAAAAAAATTAAATTTAATTAATAATTACAATTTTTCCTTAGATAATTGGTAAAATTGCATGAATATTTATGCGTAATCATGTCTTATTTAATAAATGAATTTATCAAAGAAAAGAAAGTTTAATTGATTAAATTCGAATAAACAATTAGCTTTAAAAATTGTAATTAGTAGGGAATCATTTTTAAGAAAGTGCAAAATAAATCAAATAATTAAATAAGAAAATTTATTTGTAGGATAAAAGAAATGAATGCAATATTAGAAAAATAATTTTTTCAAAGTAAAAAAGATTTAATTGAAAGAAAAGAGAAAAAAAGAAAACAAGTATGATGAAAAGAAAGAAGACATTACCTGAATAAATACATAATTAAATTTAATTAATAATTACAGTTTTTCCTTAGATAATTGGTAAAATTGCACGTGTGACAAGCAAACAAAAAGGTGTACCAACACGTTTGGAATTAGAACATAAACGTTTCGTTAATTTTATTTCCACGTTAGCAATTACAATGGCGACAATTACATTTGTTATTGGCTTATTAATGACAGATTTTCAACATATCGTTAATACGTTTGTAAATGGTTTTCTTGTCATTATCATTGCAAATATTCCACAAGGTTTGCATAATCTCTTTCATTATTTCTTCCTTTTATGGTACTAATTAAATTTCTTATTAAATTCAAAGCATTGAAACATTTAATTAGCATAGATAGGAGTTCAGAACTTTTTTTCGTCTTCATAAACGATAATGTGACAAATTAGAATTCTTATCAGTTGTTTAAATTTTCTTGACCATACATATGTCACATTTTTCTTTGATAACATCTTAATCAAACTTCGTTAGTTTAAATTGTAAATCAATTCTTAAGTAAGGTTAAGTTAAAAATTACGGTTGATGAAGGAATATACACTCATGAAATTTAACGAATTTTACTGAAATTCTCAAATTTATTTTTATTTAGGCCTTCCGATTACATTGGGTGCAGCATTAGCGATTGTTGCGCGACGTTTAGCGAAACAAAATATTTTTATGAAACGATTAGATGTTGTGGAAACATTAGGTACAGCAACAGTGGTTATGTGTGATAAAACGGGTATCTTTACTTTGAATGATATTACCGTTTCCGATTTGTGGTACCAATTACAGTATTTCAAGGGTTTGTTAAAGTTTATTTCATTATTTAAGCTTATTGTTAATGACATCATTTCTAGACTTTTCCAGGGAATTCCTCTTTTTCTATTCAACTAAAAAAGTTAACAATTACTCATACATTCATATATTCCAATATACACTCAATTATACTCAATTACACAATTACTCATATACAATTACTCATTCGTAAAAATTTAAGTACATTATATGTATAAGCTTTTCAATTTATATTTATATACATTGCTGGTAGAAATATTGAGTGCGTATTTATTTTAATTTCAATTTCATTTCTGAAAAACATTTTCCATGTCATGCGACAGTAACACTTTATCTTTTTACTCCATTATTGAAAATTATTGCTTCAATTTGATTTTATAACCTAAATATTACAATTATTCGTAAAATCATTTTGCTGTAAAATTTAATATTTAACTTATATTTTCCATGTGCAATGTTTTTGCGTTAATAAACATTTATGTTTTATTTCTAACATTTATGTGTATTTTGTTAAATTACAACTTTCCAATTCCAAATTTTTCCTTCTCAAAATTATAGATCAATGGATATTTATTCAATAATTATATATTGCATACATAAGTATGTAATATATAAATACGGATATTTATATATCAATATTTATATATTAATATATTTAATATCCGTATTCAAAGTGCATGTTCATTTACAAATTCGAATTATCAATTATCAATATATTGCTTAAACTTAAACTTGCATTAAATATTTTCATTCTTCCTAATAAATTTACGCACGTCATTTAATAAGCCTTTGCTTATGTTGCATTTTTTTTAATGTTTATTGATTTATGTTAGGAAAATGATAATTCGAGATTATTAATACACAATGAAAAGTTTATCTAACTCTAATTTTTGATGTAAAATTTCAATTAAGTTAAGAAAATTACAAATTTAACAGCATTTCAAAAATATTTAGGTACAGAAGAATTAAAAGCAAAACGAATGCAGTTATCATCAACCGATTTATCGATTCCATTATCAGAAAGTGATAATAATAGCTTGGTAGCGCTATTAACCGTAATGTCGATATGTAATAAGGCGCATTTGGAACCTATAAATTCACGTGGTATTTATGCATGGCATATGGTTAATAAACTTTCACGAGCAAGTAATACCATTACGATCCAATCATTATTGGATGGGTAAGATTCTTCAATTCACGTACGTGTTTCCGTACATTTTTTTTTTTTCCTGTGATATTATATAAAATAATGAAGTTAATGGAATTCTGATATTTTTAGTAAAAGTTTGTCGTTTCTTTCATAATGTTGAATTCAAATATTCAGAAAGGTATCACATGGGAAAATATCAGATGCTGAAATTGAACGAACAGTACGATCAGCATTTCATCATAAAGTAATAACTGGAAGTGAAAATGAGGTTGCACTGCTGAAATATGTCGAAGAAGTAAGGTATTGTCTATTGCTCATGTAGTGTCAGAGTTGAACAAGATACAATAGGATATTCATATTTCACAGCACCTTTTCTAGAACAATTAAGCTAAAAAGAGGGGAGAAAAAAAAAGGATAAAAGAAGCCTAGGCCAATAATTAATAGATGATGATAATTAGTAAATTTTATTTCAACACGTAGAAAGGAAAGAATCTTCCTCTCTCCTAGATAAGATTTATAAATCCTACATGAACATTCTCGGTAAATTATATCTAAGATTCATTCCGGAAAGCTTAGTATAAATCGAAAAAATGTTAGTTAGAAATGTTAGGAAAAAAATAATAAATCGGAAAAAAAACTACCTATTAGCTGCACATATTAACAACGGTTGTGCTAATGATAATAAATTAGCATTGTTGTTCAATAAAATGTAATCTTTTTTAGGGAACTATTACTGTTAGTATTATTTTCAATATTACCTGACCTAATAATTACATATCATTTAAAGAAATAACTGAATTATTGAATTAATTTTTACAGTTAGCAAATGGTGAAAGAATCCGCCGAAACTATGAGATCATTTTTGAAGTACCATTCAACAGACAACGACGTTTTCAAATAGTCATTGTTCGTCAACGATCCAAAACTGATTCTTCTAATAGTGATAAGATGAAGTAAGTTAATATGTTAGAAAATTTTCATTTTAATCTTCCTTTCTTATTTCCTAATTTTAATTGATTATTTTAGTTGATCTCTTTTAGTTTTCAGTTAATCTATAAATCATGATTAAAAGATATTATTATATCTGTTATTGGAATTATCATAATCATCACAAATTTTTATCATTTTTTCATTTGGAATTAAAATTTCAATGAAATATAAAAAATTTTTCCATTATCAATTTTCCATTTCCAAAAGCAAATCTTATCACACTTTTGCTATTTATACTAACAACATTTTATTATTCCTAGCAATAATATTGATCTAAAATATTGTTTAACTATGCGCAAAAGTATAATTTTATTAGTTTTCAAGTATAGTTTGATGAAAATTCCCAATTTGGATTAGTTTCAGATTTTAAATGGTAAGTAAAACTTCAGCTTACACAAAAAAGTTCAGATTAAATGAATATTAAAATTTAAAAGTAAATGAATAACAGAATAACACTACCATTTCATTATCATTGTTACTATGTTTAAATAATAAGTTACAACTAAAGTATGAATAATAAGTATAAGTATATAAGTGAAGTAAAAAAATGAGTAAATTTCAATTTACATGAAAAGCAGTTAAGAATGAGTAAATGTTTATATTCAAAAGTAAATAAATGACATCATAATTATTATTAAAATTTGAAATGAAAAAGAAAAATGATGGAAAAAACATTGTTTTAAGAAGATTATTTAAAAATACTTTTTTTTCCGCTAAATAATGTTATCGAGAAAATAAAATGTACATGTTAGAATAAAATATTGAAAATTGACTTTTACTATTAAAATTTAAGTATCATTTTTAGAAGGTAAACAAGTTAAAAGAAAGTAATAAAACTTAAAACGTTTATTGCTAAAGTTTGATAACAAAAAAAGTCAATAATTGATTTGCAATAATTATAGGTTTTATGTTCTTATTAAAGGAGCTCCCGAAGAATTATTTGCTCATTGTAAATTACTAGCTACCGAAAATGGTTCTATTAAAATGTCGGATGATTTTATTGCTCAATTCTCTGTTAGTTTTCAAAATTATATTAGCTTTACTGATAACCACCTGATAATCCTTTTTTAGTTCTGGCCATGATAATGCCAAAATTTGGCCATGTTTTTACTATTAATTTGCGGTAGCATCATGACTGTATGTTAAATTTAAAATATTGTATGAATCATATTTTAGTATAAACTTTTGCGCCGAAAATACAAAAGCGCACATGGCTGTTTTCGTTTTAATTTTGTTTCTCTTTCTTTTTGTCGTTCTCGTTTTTTCGAGAGTCGTTTTCATTTCCCAGTTTTTTTTCTTTTTTACATATGTTAAGTAAATAGATTAAATTAAAAAAAGAAAGTGGAAAAGTTCCTTTCCTAATTATTTTTCCTGAATTATTAAAACGTGAAATTTCAGGAAGCTTATACGAAATACGGCAATGAAGGTAAGAGTTGCATAGCATTTGCAATAGCAGAACTTGAAGAATTAAGTCTAATCGAGTCACCCGGATCATGGGACGGTTTAAATCGATTAGATTTATGCTTTCTTGGTATGGTAGCAATGTATGATCCACCACGAGATACAGCATTGCAAGCATTACAAACGATGAAAAATGCAGGTTAGATTAAATATTTTTGATTTTTTTCACTCATTTCTTCTTCTTAATTAACAAATATTTTAACACATAATTATTTCATCAAATTATTATTTATTTCTCTTTTTTATTTTATTTTTCCACTTCTTCTTTACTTTTCTTTTCCGTTAAAAATTAATTAAAAAGATGATATCTTTCTTTTGAGTATGATAATAGATCGATTACAAATTGTTTGTCACAATAATAGATTTGATTATAAACCATGTCTTTATTAATGAATTACTAGATTTAGCTAGCATTTACATTTATTTAAAAATAAATTTCATTTGATTTTAAGGAATAAAATGTTTTATGGTTACCGGTGATCATCCATCAACAGCTGCTGCTGTTGCTGGTCATTTTGGTTTAGCTGTCCCACGACCATCCATCGTTTCATTGGTTAGTTTGTCTAAATTGTCCATTTCAATCGTATGTTTTTTATCCTTCTCTTATCGTTTGATAACTGATAATGATACGATTACAATATGATATGGTTGGAGGGAAAAAAGAGATTTACTCCGTTAAAAACATAAAAAAATGAATTATAGATATTAAAAACAAAATTGTAAATTTAACTGAAAAATATTAATAAGTTGTAATTAGCTAAAGCTAGCTTAAGTTTAAAATTATATTTCTGTAAATTGGAATAATAATCGATTTGACCATTAAATGAAATTATTATTTTGTATGAAGTAATTTTAAGGAAATATTAGCTATAAAATGAATTATGTCTGTAGATTTTTTCAACGAATCATTCATTAAATATACCAATCAATCGTTATCAATTTATCTAAAAAAAACAGTAAAATAAAATAGAACTTAATATTATGTTTAATTAAGAATACGGAAATGGAGAAGAAGCTGAATTTCTTATCAGTAATTCACTGTGAAATGATTGATACATTAAGTGATCAGTTATGGGATGATATATTGAAACAAGAATTTGTTGTATTTGCACGTGCTACACCTTCTCATAAATTGATTATCGTTAAGGTATATTATTAAAGTAATGTAAATTATCATAATGCAATACCATACGACTGGTAAATTAGATCTGTATGTTTTTAATCAATCATTCATTAAATATACCAATCAATTGTTATCAATTTATTATAAGCTTAATGTTAATGAGTAATTTTTGCACTGGCAAGTGAAAATGCTACCCCCAAATATTTTTTTTAATATTTATCTGTTATGACAAAATTTATATATTTCTTTTACCGACATGTTAATCTTAGAACTAATACAAATCTTTCACTGTTTCGAAATTAATAAATTCGAATTAATAAGCCTTATTAATCATACTATTTATAATTTTTTTTTATACAAATGTATACAGGAATGTCGTCGTCGAGGTGAAGTTGTGGCAGTTACAGGTGATGGTGTTTTAGATGCACCTGCATTAAAGGAAGCTAATGTTGGCATTGCTATGGAAGCTGTTGGTAAGTATCATTCACATATTAACCTTTATTTCATTATTGCTCATTTCAGAAATTATAAATTTGTAATATCAATAACTATCCCTTCAAATAGCTTATCATTGTTGTGCAACGATTAATTCTGCAGAAAATATTAATTAGATCAATGATATCATAATGTATTCGTTATCAGGGATCATACATTAATAAGGAAATAATGAAAAAAACAACAAGTAATAAACGAAAAATGGTCTATTTCTTATGTCGTTGAAGCAAACAATAATTGTTAATTTTTTATTTATGATCCGGAAAATTTTGTGATCCGGCAATAATTGCTTAATATATAGGCAAATAGAATAAATATCGTTTCCGGAAGTGCATTTGCAAAAGAAGCAGCAGATATGGTATATACGGAAAGTGATGTAAAGCATATTGTTAAAAGTATCAAGGAAGGTCGATTACTGTATGCAAATTTGAAGAAAACGATAGCATATACATTAGCTCATATGGTACCTGAATTATGCGCTGTTATGCTAGAATTTGCTTTCGGTTTTCCAATTGGTCTTAGTAGTTTACAGGTTTTGTGTTTCATTTTTGTTTTTCTACTTTTTTTTTTGTGAAAAATGAAATGATTTGAAGAATTGTTTGTTTTATATTAAATAAAATAAAATTTTTACACTAAAATTTTTCTTTTCGTTTTTTTTTCACAGAATTAAATTTATATCACTTTATTGTAAACAAAATTCTCCTTTTTTCCATTATTTTATAATTTTTCAATGAAATTTTTTTTTGAAAGAAATTCCAATTTTAGGTTCTTTCGATAGATTTAATCACAGAAATACCACCATCAATAGCACTTACATATGAAGCTGGTGAAAAGGATATCATGTGTAGACCACCAAGGAAATCAACCGCTCGATTAGTCTCAAAAGCGCTTCTTGTTTATTCATATATTTTTGTTGGTAGTATTATATCAGTTGGATGTTTCATTGCATATTTATCCGTTTTTTGGTTTGTATTTTTTTTTATTTAGAAAAAAAGACATTTTCAAATTGGTTTTGTATTACATTTAGTCTGATAAGTTTCAGTGAAACAGCTTGAATGATATGCTTTAATTTTTTTTTTACACCTATTTTATCTATTACATCTCCGAATAAACCAAAATATTTCTGTGATAAAATTGAAAGATTATCAATTGTACTGTTATAATCGATTACAGTTATTCCCTATTCATAAATCCAAACTTTAAATCTAAGCATATAACCAATATACTAGTTGTATGGTTAGATTGTTATTATTTTTTTAGATATTTTTCGAATATTTTTTTTTTTTGGAATATTTGCAATTAATTTTTATTTTTTTGAGATTATTTTCTTTTTGAATATTTTTTTTGAGAGATGAGATTTTGCAATTACTTAATTACAACAATCATATTACTGGTGTACTTTCTGAACTGTTTATTAAAATTTTTCGGAAAAAAGATGTTTGACGACGCTTTGGGAATTTGAAAATATTATGTAAATTTAAATAATATCAATCATTTATAAAGTTAATTCGAAATTATTATTGAATGCTTTGATGGATAAATTATGAAATTCTACTTGAGGTACTATGAAATAACTCTGCGAGATTTATTTCATTCTAATATCAATCATTGGCGTCCAAATGCAGAAATTTTATCAACTAACACCGGAAAACATTATACAGCCGAAATACAAATATTCATTCATGGTCAAGCAAAAGCTGCATGGCATATTACATTAGTTATGTCACAGGTACAGTATACATTTTCATATATATAGTATGTAAAATTATAATGAATAAATATGAAGAAAAAAGGCAGAATTTATTTTTAGATTTTTTTTAGAAAATAAATCATTACTTTTTTAAAAGTAATTAAATAAAAATTATTACTAAACAGATGAACAAACTTTCAAATAAATTCAACTTATTATTTCTTCATTCACTCTTTTCTTGGTCTGTTCAGTAATAATATACATATATGAATATGTAATTTTAGGTATTTCATTTCTGGCTTTGTACAACAAGAAGAATTTCCATCTTTAAACATGGTACACAAAATATTGCAGCAGTACTTGCATTACTTATTGAAATTTGCATTCTTAATTTTATGATTTACATGCCAAGTGTACAATATTGGCTTCGTGTTACACATCCACCGGCATTTGTTTGGCTATTTTGTTTACCTGTTGGTATTGTTCTTATCATTTTCAATGAGGTTAATTTTGTTTTATTTCACTTAAAAAAAAAAAAAAAATTTTTTCCTAATTTATGCAATATAATTGCTTTTTTTTTCTTGGACAATTTTGCAATGTTTACTTCTTTTTGCTTTTTTTTTT
>NW_018108490.1:46171-55762 GCF_000183805.2 Loa loa
TGGGGAATATGCATGTTATCATCAATTAATTATAAGACAATTATATCTCTTAATAAATCGAATAGAAATTGTTGCATTATACGAATTTAAAAATGTGCATATTTTTCAGACACGGAAATGGCTTATTAGGCGCTATCCAACCAGTAATATTGTGCGAGCATTAAAATGGTAGATGGTGTAAATTATTCAATTTATAGTGTCACCTTGCCAATTAAACTACCATCACAGCACAATCTAATTGAGTTCCTTCTTTGACATGTAAGATGACAGATATGATTGAATATAAAGCTATTTCAACGGATTGTTTTATGTAATAATTCATTTGTTACATATTTGATATTGTAAATGTTATTTACATTCCATTTCATTTATTTGATCAGCTAATAAATCAATAATTCATATATTCGTTAGTTATAAGACATTATTATGTTTTACTTTTTTGGTTCGTTACCAAAATACATTTGAAGCTTATTCTTTTCCAAGGCAAGAAATAAATAAATATAATAAAAGAACGAAATCTTAAAAGCACTTTGTTAAATTGATCAATTATAAAAAACGAAATATTTAGCAAACAAAGGTTTATTTCTTTCTCAAAAGTGAGCAAAACCTTTATTTGTCACTTTTCTTATAATAAGTTTTGAAGCTGGAAGAAATTTTAAATCAGACAAGATAATTTTTATCTTGCTAACTTATCTAAGCATTCCAAATTAGTGGAATCCTAAATTAACAAATAAAATCATCCTCCATCATTACAATGGTACAATCTTTTTTAATGCAATCTTTATTTAGTCAACATTTGAAGTGCCGCGGGATAAATATCATACATATCTTCCGCAGTAACTTGATACCAATTAGATTGCTAGTCATTCGTTGTCGCAATTTTGTATCACAGTAATCGAATTTTACTTTTATGCTATTATTGTATCAAAAAGCGAAATTGTTTTAAATTAATCCGAAGATAAAGCGCAACGTGAAATAGCGATATAATCAGAAGACAGACTTAAACTCTTTTGGTTTTTGATCTTTTAATTTTATATGGGAAAATGGATGAAATTATGGTACGATTAAAAGAATAATGAGAAATTAATTCAAAAACACCATTAACCATTCTGTTATTTTAGTCCGTCAGTTTAGTTGTGTTTGCTTTGGTTGTCTATTCACTGTGTATCACTCATAAAAAGCAATTAAAAATAGGGAACGCCTGGGAGTTCATCCATTACTCTAATGTTAGTGGAAAGTTAATGAAAAGTTAACGCATGCCGGAGTAAAGTTATTCTGGATTGCTTTTCCTTTATTTCAAGCAAAAGCTTTGCATCATGAAGAGCAGAAACGATTACTTGGCTTTACACAGTGATAATCTATTTGTTGATAATGACATTATTAAGTGTATGATGGAGTTTTATAACTAGAAGATGGTGGGGAGAAATCTGGCACTTCTTAAGAATCGTACTGTTGATGAACGATTGATACATTCAGCTTACGTTGTATCCCCTCTCATAATTTTTCACGCAAAGCGACATTATTTGAACTGTTGGAAGAGCTGCAACTAAATGATTAAATAGAACTGATTTTTGCTGAAACAATTTTATACTTTATAAGACATTTCACGACACTATTTCTATATTCAATAAGCCGACGAACATGAATTTCAGCGCGGATGTGATTTTTGCTAATTAATAATCAATTCATTTCTATCTTTCAGTATACCTTTTACTAATACTACTATCTAGTACTACCTATTAATATCTTTTATTTCCTACTGTTCATTTTAATTTTGTTCACAAATGGAAATAGAGTGCAGTAAATAAGCATATACGATCAGTACGTGAGACCAATTCTTTTAATTATCAAATTTCAATATGTTGACTGTTATCTGCACAAGTCTTTTCCATTTCTAATTTGGTAAAAATGATACAAATGAAACAAAACGAAGAGAAATCTACGAAATGTCACATAAACAATTAGCACCAGTAGTTTAACGAATTTGTCTTCACATTACAACTACTCAAAAACTATAATGCCTTTTGGAGAGCACTTGTTTCAAACTTGAACCAGCATTCTTCTAAGACAGATAATTAAAAATATTGAAAAATGCAATCCATGCAATACAAACATGCCAATCTAACTGAGGTTCCACAACTATAAATAGCGCCTACTGACTCAGTGCAATGGATTTTCTAACAGTTAACAAATAATATTTCCATAAAAACAGCACTGATTTCTCTGAAAAACTCCCTCTGTCGCAGGTATCTTTCCACAAATCTGAGAATTAAAAGATTATCGGTAGAAAAGATTACCTAGGTATCACCGGCTTATTAGGGTAGTTATCGTTAGTGGACGTGTATTTTCTCGACTTGCTGAGAATTTCTGTGTGTTATCTATATCGTACTTCGACACTAACTACAATCATTAGCACCGTTATATCTTAATGAGTTGATGATATCGGATTTTTAGATAATGGATGTATCTGGAAGTGTGGGAAAATGAACCAAACATACAAGAAACTGATAATGAATAACAGATGTGCTACTGATCAATGAAGTTAATATCAGCATCGTTAAGAATCGACCTATTCGCTGGATTATTTTGACATTTCTCATATTCGACACACCCTTCTGCAATTTATATCCAATTCAGCATTTTCAAGAAAAAAAACTTATAAGACATAGCTGGAGAAATCAGTGCCATGGTTTTCACAAGTAAGAAATCCTTGTTCAACCATAGTGGTCATATCCTTTTCTAGACTGACTTTCAGTAAGAACATGTTGTGCAAAATTCTTGTGTTTATTAAATGTGAATAAAGTAAATTTATACTTTTTATGGAGGTATTAGGAGAAGGAGGTTTATTGTCCTCGTATACAGTTAATTCATCTGGAGTATCTAATGGTGAGGCTGCAGAAAAGTCACACAGTAGCATTTTATCATTTGCCTTCAGTTCATCAAATGCTTCACTACCAAACTGGCTTCTCATCATTATTCCATCTAAGGAACTCCTCTGCAAATATAACTTCGTCGACAACGATGAAATGATTAATATAGAAATGATGACAAAATGATTAATATATGCAAGTTATATATATATATATATATATATGTATCTCACTACCAAAACAAATATATATGTGTCACACTTATATATCTTTTATATAAATAAAACAGTAGCCAACTTTTCCCGCGTATTTTGCAAGTTGCATGCGAAATCCGAAATTTGGATTGGCACAGGGTCGCTTACTGACGATATATGCTAGAGAAGCAGCATAACTCATATCACATGCAGCAATAAGATAAGCTGCAACAATACATACACTACGGCTCACTCCGGCAATGCAGTGTACGAGTACCGATTCTGAAAATCAGCTTACTACCACATTCAACATTCCATTAAAAACTCATCATCGGAGATGCCAATGGACCACTATAAAAAAGCCAATAAAATATCAGTGAATTGTAACATTTTCAAGAATTATGGATAAAAACCATTATATAAACAAGCGTTTTTCCCCGCTTTAATTATTCTCGGCAAAAGATATTGGATATCGGATGATTAGCAAAATTTACATTATTTACTTACTTTTCAATAGGCGTGCACGATGGATAAATGTAGCGGTTTCCGCGAAATGTTCGCTAATATTTGCTTCAGGCATATCCGCCATATGTATGCGTAAAATATTGAGTTCGTTTAAAATGCTTCCAGTACGTCCGCTCAACTCATGTAACGACACCACGTGATCGATCTAATCATAAAACAATAACCATTCTTCATGCTCATACTATTAGAAGAATAGAGATGCACATATTATATTACTTTATATAATTTATACATATATATCTCAATTCATATATATATATATATATATATATATATGAATCTGCAAGTGCTACTTCATATTGAGAGATATAATAATAAAACCGACCTTTCTTCGGAACCATAGCTAACCTACCATGTTTGCCTATTTGTACATCCGACGCCACCTGATCTAATTTGCACTATTTGACATAACAAACAAAACAGTAAAAGGTGTAAAACGAAAACTCACGCAAAGTAATAATCGAAGCAACAGTGTTATGAGACATAATAATAAAAAACATGAAAATCAAGAGTCAGACCAAATTAAAATGCACAATAGGTTAAATAATATCATACGTAAGTTACAATGAAAAATAGTAACCTGTTTCTCCCTCAATTGTTCTACGTCATTCGCATCACATATACTACCCAAATATAAATATGGAAGAATCTGTGTCATTCCGTACCAACTTCGACCCCTCCATCCCAGTAACCATTTCACACTCCGTCCTTTTTGTGTGCTTATTTGCCCGTCATCTTGCATTAATATATCCTATCACCTGGAAATGAGTTAATTAAACAAGAAGTGAGTTAATTAAACAACATGAATATCTAAAACAATAAGGCCTAAAAAATGTACCCGCAGAAAAACCTAAAAATAACCTAGAAGGGATAAATTAAAAGAACAATCTAAGAGACAAATTAGATAACCATACCTCATACACCTAATTCTTAAAAAGGCTACAAACTATCCAGAAATCCTGATTTTCCAAAAAATAGCCTGAACCTATTCCATTACTTGGTGACCAATGAATGAATCTTGTGGAGCTAAATAATATTAGTCATCGTTGGTTGAAATGCGAATCAGTAATTTCACATCAGTATTTTATTTGATGGTCGATTTCGTACCCTTCAAAAATAAAATTAATTATCGGAATTTCACCTTTATGACATTATGATCATCCAAGTAATGTATTACATTTCTCTCCATAAAAACTTAATTTCAATTTTCCCAAATTCCAACTATCCTATCATCGCGATAATAAATGAGAAAGTTCAAAGGTAAATTCTATATCAATGTGCTACTTCACTTTCATTCTGCGAAGTTATGATTCACATGCTGAATTTTTTTTTATTATTTTTTTCCTAATTGTATTATAGTAAAATGTTTTTAATTATAAAATACAATTTACATACACTAAATTTGCCTTAAAACGGACTAAACTGATGAAAAAGTTGTCGCATGTATATAACTGATCATTTCTAAACTAAAAGACAGTTGTGGAAGGGAGGCGTTCAACAGCGTTGCGTTCCAATTCCATTTTAAGAAGACATTAGAGTGTCTCAGTATCCGATATGTATCTAAAGGATCGAATTACTTATTTGTCAAAATTTCAGGTTAGCTTTTTTTTTCCGCGTGAAAGGAACCTAAATCTTTTGAAAGGAATCTTTTTTTAGGTATTAAAGAAATAAACGATGAAATAAATTTAAGAATCTTTTGCGCTTCTTTTTTTCGCAGATTGTTTACATGCTACTTTTTTGGTCAAAAATTTAGGGACAACACTTGCCAATAGTTTTTATTTTCTTAGCCTTGCTAATTATAGTATTTAGATTACAGTAGAAGAGCCATTTAACATATGAATCCAAGAGAACAGATATGAAGAAATGCAAAAAAATTAGATAATCCTTCTCGTTAATCATTAACCATTGGGAATTGATTGTCTCTGTTGGTTGAAACTAATAGTGATACTGTCTATCTGCTAATGTTATCATTTAAAGTTATCCAGAATAAGGATATAGCCAATTACCGAAAATTTGTTACTACCAAAGCGATCTTAGATGGATCAGAGTTTTCCATTAATGAAATGAGCCAAGATAAATCAGTGCATCATTTTACAGCACTTCCGTACATTGTCAAATTGAACTACTGTTTACTGATCATCTTGCGATATTTTCATGAACTTATATATATTAACATTAACAGGAATTTTCTTTACGCTTGATACTATTATTATACTTCAAGATTTCACGTGAATTCATATTACGTTCATCCTGTCGAGTTCCTTCAAAATTCTACATAATATGTTTTTCCCAAATTTCTTCTGACCCATATTACTTCATTCTCTTGAGTTCCTTTTCTTTTTTTTATACAACAACTAATGATATTTACTTTAAATAAGTTAATAATGCTGATGAAAATTATTGATTAAACAAACAGATATCCAACATATTTCGCAACTTTTTATTCGTTTTTGCGTAATATTTCACGGATTATTATAATCCAGAAGTTGTATCTTTTCTTCTTTATATTCTCATTTTATAAAAGATTGAAGAAAATCTATGAAATAAAAAATTTTAAAAATGTTATTCTGTTATTGTAGTGATGATGATACACTATCTTCTGTTTACTCAACTGATAATCGGATGATAATAAGCTCTAAAAAAAGGAAATGATTTTGACAAATTGCTCATTTTTACAAGAAAGAATTTGTTTTCGTCCAACAAATACATTAGTAATAAAAAGGAATAAAAAAAAGAAAGAAGAAAAAGGATCGAAGTGAATCGATCAAAACTGTGACAAATATAAGTAGAAAATGATGAATACGCAACAAAATCTTCAGCTGTTCTTATTTGTATGGAAAATCCGGCATACGACATCGTTTTGCTGAGATCATTTCGCTTATATCCACAACAACACCATGATAACGAACCTGAAACAACTGCAGTGATACTACGAGAATCCGTTGAATTTATTTTCAGGAATTATAGCATATTTAGAAAAAAAGAATCTAACTTGGATAAGTATGGCTAAATAAAAGAATAAAGCATGATATATGATATTAAAAAAAGAAAAAAAAATCATTCATTTATGTTGAATGAATAAGCATACTAATTATTAACACCTTGATTATTTACAACTATAGTTTATTAATCTTAAATGTAAAATAAACACTAACCTCCATGAATACCGAATCCGGTGAATCATCACAATCAAGTCGAGTTGCAATTGGTTCACCTTGTACAACATGTTGTGATCCTAACAGTTGATCCCGATAACGTACATTGTATAGTACAACTTCGTAATCTAATATTTTGTCAATTAATGAGGAAAAAATTAAAAGATTACAAAAAATCCCACGCAAAATATTTTCCTGAAAATTTACCAGTCCAATCACCGGTACCAATAAGTACTACACCATTGTTATCACAACCAATGTAAGCACCCTGAATAGCATATAGGCGACTTCGTCCGATAACTTTAGCATCAATCGGTGAGTAAATATCCGGAACGCGCATTTCCTACAAGGAAAAGTTGAAATTCGAAAAAAAGAAAGGAGATGAAAAATAGCCAATCATTATAATTTATCGTCATCTGAATTGATTAAACTTGATTGTAATAAGATGAAAAAAACTTTTAGGCTACAATAATCTTGGAGAAGAATACAACGGTCTGCATGGAGTAGACTGAAGTACGATCGATCAAATTTTTCCGGTTTGTTAAAAATTCAATCACTAATTCTCAAATATTTTTAAATTTCCTTTATAATAATGATAAATGTTAACCTCTTCATCATCATCCCGTATTTTTGGACATTTAATATCCCAACCACGTACTGCATTATATCGACTAAAGAAAGATAATTGATGAGAATTGAAATATTTTTCTTGATTTTCAAACATTAAATATTTGAAAAATATTTTGAAAATCAAAATACATTTATAGAATTAAATGGAATATATTGTTAAAACAAACCTGTCATACTTGAACGGCAATCCTAGTAATTCATTTTTGGGATTTGACTCACAGATCTGACCAGTGCACATACCTATAAAATATTTTCTAATTTAAAGTTAAATAAATATTAAATTCAAACCTATTTCGATTATTCATGATTTAATTTTATCATATTTGTCAACTCATGCCATATACAACTAATATCTTTCTCATAATAACAAATTAAATTTTGTGTTAATTGAGATATTCAAGCATAAAATACTCATAATGGTCTAATTCAAATCATTGAAAAATTTACAATTCCAAAGATGAAATGTCGGATCGATTGGTCGCCCTTGTTTGAATAATTGTAATCGAACAAATGGATCACCATCATCATCCGCATATATGCATCGATGATCTCTAGCAATCCCAATTCGCTGACCTTTTTTGACCCGCCCACCGAAAACGTCTAGTGATACTGAGGCAATCAGTACATGATAACCTTAAATAAAGTATTCCGAAAATTGTAGTATTTCCGGAAATATTTCAAAACTTAGAATTAATTAAATGATTTTCTTTTCCATTTCCTATATTTTTCTTACACATTATTCAACCAAAAATTTAAAATCGATATTGAAGTATGCTAAATATAACTTTTTTTCATTCTGTAATTAACTTAGCTAGATTTGATGTTTTGCATAAATTTTGATCATCCAATATCTAATCAACATGTTATGATCATTAATTCATTCTTATGTTTGTAATGATATCCAATACTGAGCACTTTATTAACTATAGTACTTTTATCAATTAGTATATCATGAAAAAGATAAGCATTATTTTAAGAATTGGAGGTTGAGATATTAAATTGAATATTAATCTATTTTTTTTAAAGTTTTATTTTGAAAGTTTGAAAAAAATGGATTCTAAATTCTTTGTTGAATATTATTGAATTTGTAATAACAAAAAATAACATTGAATTTCAAAAGTTTTAAATAATATATCATTTTAATTTTAAATTATATGCAAAAACTTTTTGATTAGCGCAGTTACTCATTTGCAAAACTCGATTTACACACCTTGCCATTGACCAGTCCCCTCAATTCGTACACCTTCATCAGCGCATTCGTAATTTATATGATTACCGAATGGTTTCCAAAAATAAAGATCACCATCAAATGGTGCGTATACTTCACTTTGTGGTGAACATTCTACATCAACCGCTTCAAGTAATAATCCATCACGTCTACAAATCAATCCATCTTTGTAAAATTTCAAAAAACACTTGACGCAATATTTGGCAAATTTTTGCATTCTATCAGATGCGTATAAATATATATTTTATATACAAATATACTATTCAATAATAAAAGTAAAATGAAAGTATGAATGAAACTAAAATTTAATATTATAAGTTTTTTAATTTTATGTTATAAAGTTGTTAACAGGTACTTATAATTTACTCATAACTTTGATAAATTAATTTACTTTTATGAAATGGAAATGATTTCCATGTCATACAGTTCTCCTAAATTCATCTTCATACAATTTCAGACCTTTTACTTTTAAAACCACCACAAAATTCGCCATCACATTTAATTAGTTTGTTTGTTTCATCACTTTGACAAATCCTTCCCATACATCCAAGACTATCTACTGAAAATACATTTTCATCAAGGATGTTTTTAACAAATATCAAATCCACTCGTCTCATTTTACTTGTAATTTAATTAAAATTCACGTAAAGTCATAGAAAAATATTCGTGTATTTCAACAATTAAAAGTTTTTGTTACTACCAATTAATTTTCCAAAAGGTTTAATTGTGATTGTTTTATTTTCTAGTTGACAAGCAGTCTAATAAAAAGATAAAAGCAAAATTATACAAAAAATTCCAAACTATCAAATTTTTGACCAAATTAAATTTGAGTGAACCAAAATAATTTAATTAATTTTAGTTGAACTTTGAAATAGATTGATTAATGAATTAACAATAGTGGTTCTATTCCACTTGTTAAAAATATGATCAAATCTGATTAGTTATAATATAAATGGCAAGGCATATTACAACTCTCATTTTTAATAATC
>NW_018108490.1:56058-60024 GCF_000183805.2 Loa loa
CAAAAAAAAAAAAAAATTGAAGTATTAATTATAAGGATTATTAACTAAATATCTAACCTTTTATGAACAAAACCAATAATATATAGATGTATAATGGTGATAAGTTGAACATAATGGTTACTTGAATGTTGCTGAATGTTGATAGGATGCCTAACCGGAGGAGGTTAATGATCGAATGATTAATTAGTGTCTTATCATTCACTCTAAACCCTATGCGTCTATGATAAATCGATGCTGATTATCTTCTATTAACAAACATCTGCGGTTAGTCAATCAATGTTTGTTGTATATACATCGGCCATACTCCTTATCATATCGATATGTATAATTTATATGAATAAAAAGAAAAAGAATAGAAATTATCATTAAATTTTATTATCACAAATCACAAGACTTGAATTAAAATTTAAACATTTCAATATATTACATGCAAAATATACATCCGATCAATTGATCAATCAATAATCGGCCAGTTGATTATCACAATTATCACGAAAACATTAATATTTGAAATATTTCTTTTTTACAAAATTACTTAATGGTTAACGCTTATTTGAACATTTTTTTAATAATTCAATGGAAAGTTAAAACAAAAGTTGCAAAGAAAAAGATAAAATATGATTTTATTCATTGATTAAGCTTTAAGGAAGCAATTTGCAATTCACATTAGCTTTCAAAACAAAAATAAATAAAATATAAAAGTCAATTTGGAATGAACGTTTTATTTCTAATAATAATTACCTTTTTAAATTAATTATTACCAAATGCAAAGATAAGTGGTACTAAGAGAACGAAATGTTCAGCTACAATTTTTTGACCTATCTATCCTTTCTAGCATTAATTTTCTAAATTTATTTTATAGATCATCATATCACAACTGCATCTTTTTTATCGATAAATCTTAAAAATAATATACAGGTGATGACACACAAAAGTATCAGCAATTATTATACATATTCGACCAGGTAAAAAACAATTAATTAAGTAAATAACTAGAAAAACATCGAAGAGGATTTTAATTTGGATTAACAATTGTCAAAATGCTTCAAGTATTTTGACATATAACTTACTTCAAACTTTTTTACAATTTTTTTTTTAACGTCAAAGATGAACAATTTGTAAATTATATAAATTAGGACAAATAATTTTTATTAGTTTGCTGCGTGAGTTCATATGTTTTAGCTTGCAACTTATCAGTCTTATCATGTAATTTCAGATGAAGTAATCCTTTCGTTTTGTTAATTGCTTTATAACCACATTTAGCACAGTTGTATAATAATCGTTGCTCTTTTGTCTTTTCGTTGACACGATAATGAAATGACGATCTGTAAAGTTATTATTACTCATATATAATATCTGATTTAATTAATGACGCGAGCATGATAATTTCAAAAATTTTTGCAAATACAAAATAACAGTGTCTTAGAATTTTAGAGATAAAATTTAAAAATGTTGATAATTCTTTCAGCAATGTATCATGTAATAATTTTGCTTCATTTTTAAAAATATAAGGAAGATTTGTGTATTTAAATTTACATTATACAAATGAAATTAAGCCATTATTTATATTAAATGATATCTGTTAAATAAAAATTTATTGGGAAAAAAATTCATTTACGACAAAATATGCTAATATACAACGGAATAAAAATTTTTTTAAATTAATGTTTATTATCAAAAAAGTGATTTAAAGAAGTCATTCCAATATTAAGAAAAACCAGCAAAATGTTTGCCTAATTATTTATAATTTAATTTCAAATCAATTATAATCAACAAATTTACCCAATTACAGCAGTTCTCGCATCATCGGTGCAATCAATAAATTTCAAAGGTTTATTCATTCGCTGTTCATAGTTCGCATTCACAGCTGATGTCATAAATGTTTCAGTTGGAATTGGACGACTAAATGGGAATAATTCTTTTTGAAATTGATTTATTTTAGCAGTTGGAAAAAATTTGAAATTTGATGAACTATGCTTCTGAAAGTGGCGCAAAAAGCGATCCAAATAACTAAATCCTTGTTCGCAAATGTTGCAATGATAATGAAGACGCTTTTTTAACTTGCAAAATGGTCGACTGCATAATGCAACAAACATTTTTGCTGGTAAAATTGAATCAATTGATGGTATGATCGGTATAAGCTGAAAGATATATAAATGAAAAAATTTGCATAATGACAAGGGATAAAGTTCAGCATAAATTACTGATAATTTTTTCCTTTTTTCTATTAAACTAATTAAAAGATAAATTAAATGAAACAATTTAATCGCTAATATTTGCTAAGTGTTTTATGAAAATCAAAAAAAAAATTGTATAGACAGAAGCACATATTATAGGAATTGTATACAGTAATTTTTCAGACGAGGGTCAACGAAACAAATTGATTTCATTAAATTTCAAGAAAAAGAAAGAGTAAAATGCAAAATTCAAACAGCTCAATGTAAACAATTAAAATTTAAAACGGAAAAAGAATAACAAATTGCGGACTTTTGGAATGAGTAAGTTTGGCTGAGTTATTCCGATTTCCTGATTTTCGATATCAACGACAGATAAGCTGCAAATTAGCATATAAATAAAACATTTAATAAAGTTTCAATGTCTATTACTAAAATTACCACATTTCATTGGTTACAATTAAATGATTAAAAATTACCAAGAATTTGTTATACTAGAGTTAACTGGATTCTTGCCATCAGTTGCATTTTTTGAAAATTCTTTCGCATCATTTCGATTTATTGAATCCATTTTATAAGCCTGAAAAAGTACAAATTATTTTCAATTCCTTTGATAATATGCATTTTTTTATTAAAAAGGAATTTGAAACTCAATTTATTTCCTCCATTGACAAATTTCTATGGAAAGACAATTACCGATTCATTATTAGAGGCACTTTCTTGTGATATTAATGAATTAATGTGACGAAATGGCGTCAGAAGAATGTTAGGATCAATTTCATTACATCCATTTCCGTTGCATGACAGATCACATTCTGTGAAACAGATCGTCGAATTAAGTTGCTCCTGAAAATGTCAAAGATACTCTGTCAACTTGCGCAAACAAGAGAAAGTGGAGCAAAAAAAAAGTCTATCGAAATCAAAATGATAAAAAATAATGTATCAAATAAAACTGGCATTTTCTGCATCTTGTTAATGAAATAATTAAATCAAAATTTGATAAGTCTAATTATTAAAAGATTAAAATTCAAAGAATAAAATATTGATTATGTAGGATGAAACCCTAAGAAAAACTAGGAAAAAAGAAATTATTTCCCATTTGTAATAAACTTATGGAGTGATAGATCAACAAAATTTATAAATTGGTTAAATTTAATTATGAAAAAGTCACTTACTAATTTAAACATTATACGTGAAAATTTGTATGACACAAGGGATTTACCTTTAATGATTCTTCCGTTGATAACTTATCCTCCAAGCGTCTTTTTCGAGGAGTTTTATTTTGTGATATACTGCTAAATTGTTGTTGTTCATGTTGCTGTTGTTGTTGTTGTTGTTCATGTTGTTGTTGTTGTTGTTGTCGCTGTTGTTGTTGCTGTTTTTCATGAAGTCGAAAACAAATTTCATCCAATTTTTTCATATTCCTGCAAAGGCTAAATCAGAAGAGAATTCACTTTTAATGGTTAGTGACGGAAAAAGTCATTGTCATTTATTGGTTTCCAGGACATCCTCCCTTTTTTCAGCTTTCAATAATACCAAATAAATCATTGCTTCAACAAGTAATCATTAAAGGAAAGGAAGAAAAAACTGTTTCATATAAAATATTTATGCTTATATATTTTTCTTCCTTTTGAAAATTGAGCATAAAACTTCAGTACTAACTACTACTACTACTACTACTACTACTACTACTACTACTACTACTACTACTACTACTACTACTACTACTACTACTACTACTACTACTACTACTACTACTACTACTACTACTACTACTACTACTACTACTACT
>NW_018108490.1:60456-62735 GCF_000183805.2 Loa loa
ACTACTACTTACTACTACTACTACTACTACTACTACTACTACTACTACTACTACTACTACTACTACTACTACTACTACTACTACTACTACTACTACTACTACTACTACTACTACTACTACTACTACTACTACTACTACTACTACTACTACTACTACTACTACTACTACTACTACTACTACTACTACTACTACTACTACTACTACTACTACTACTACTTTTTTTCAGAATGGTTTTCAAATTAGGAATAATTTCAAAAAGCACAACCACATAAATGCTTAACTTTTCAGGTTAACTAAAAACACATTAATAAAAGGTAAAAGATTGCCAAATATAACGAATTTTTTAACCAAACAATCATCTATCAAATATTTCTTTAAATAATAATCGACCGATCGATCGATTGATCCATTTCAACAATTTATTATCAAAAAAAATAAAAAATCAATAGTTCAATTATTCAACATTTTCATTTTTTCTGTTTTTTTTTGATGAAAATTTGAGATATGCAAAAAATTTTTACCATTTCCAATTTTTCCTCACATTTTAAACGAAAATTACATTTCTCCCCAAAATAAATTATTGATTTGTATAGAAGAATTGATTGATTCATAAAATGTAAATGTATTTTGAGATAAAATATGATTCCATATGCTACAATGAAGTAATTTTATGGAAGAAAACGAAAATAAAAGAGGGAAATGAAAAAAATATTTCAGATTTTATTAATTATAGTAATTAGATGTTATATTTAATTATACATGCATTAAATTGATCAATTGATTTTTCTGCAGTATATGTACAAAAAAAAAATTTTGCCAATATTTTTCAGCCATACTTTTTTTTGGTACCATTTGTGAAAAAACTTTTTAAATGAAATATCTTCAAATACGAAAAGAAAAATTTTTAAATAATTTATCGGTTGATTCATTCATTTCCAATGATTCATACAATTTCAACGATTTCTCATAATGTATAAAAACGTTGGATAATTTTATTTACAACATCGACTGTCGTAAATTAAAAAACAAAAAAATTGAAATGCATATTTTTCAACAATAATAAAGTATATTTTTCAATTGTAGTTTATTGTCTTTCTTTTTTAAAAACTATTTTTTAAATGATATTTGTTGATTACTAATTAACAAAATAATTTGATAGTAAATGGATGTAAAAGGTAATGGTTTTTAAAAATCATAACGTGATTATATGGCACTTGTAATAAATGACATATTCACACAAACAAAAAGTTAATTAGTTAATTAGTTGACCCTAAAAGTTCTATTAATTGTTAAACGCTAAGATGTGACGAATGAACAAATTTTAAATTTGTGCTATTTTGAAAAGATAATGTCTTGACTAAGCATTAGAGGACAAACTTTATTGGTTTTCAAAATCAAATAATGTTTACAATTTCAATAGTGGCCAACATGCTAGACGAACTATAAAGGAGGGAGGGAGAAAGGGAAAGAGAGAGAGAGAGAAAAGAGAAGAAACGGAGAAGTTTGATAATGCTTAGTTTGCTTTTCGGCTTTTTCAAACTTCCTCTTACATTAAATGAACTATTATTAGAAACAAACCAACGGGATAGTGTAATATTGAAATCAATGAGCAAATAATTAAATTTTTATTAGTTTGACATAAATTAACATTTTTATCTTATTAATTACTTATCTTTTCTTATCACTTTATATTATTTTAACTATTACTTTTTATTACTTTTATTACTTACTGCAAATATACTGCTTTTTCTTTAATTAATTAGTATTAAATAACATTAAAAAGAATTCACTATAAATTGTTAATATAAACTACACTTATCACAAATACAAGAGAACATCCTTTAAGATTTTCGAAATCATAGACGAGAACAAGGATTGGTAATCATTTCTCAGTATATTACAACTCCTGATTGATAATTCAAGACTTTTTGTTAGAAGAAATGTTAATATCAAAAATCCCAATCAACTTGATGTCAACCGAACTGATTATTAAAACAAAGCATACTCTAGCATGATAAAAGAGTTTGATATCAGATACAATATCGATTTACTACTTGAATGAAATCATAATGTTCTGCATCAACAAAGTTGATTACATCTCGATATTGGGCTAATTAATATCATTCTCATTTTATAAATTATCCTGATTAAAGAGGAAAAAAGGAAAACAAAAAAGCAAAGTCTCAGTGATAAATGACATTTACAAGTAATATATATCAAAATAAGTAAGCAAGCTATAATCGCTAATTATATTCAATAATTTTATTGATTGTCTAAAT
>NW_018108490.1:63268-79416 GCF_000183805.2 Loa loa
AATTGTTAATATAAACTACACTTATCACAAATACAAGAGAACATCCTTTAAGATTTTCGAAATCATAGACGAGAACAAGGATTTGGTAATCATTTCTCAGTATATTACAACTCCTGATTGATAATTCAAGACTTTTTGTTAGAAGAAATGTTAATATCAAAAATCCCAATCAACTTGATGTCAACCGAACTGATTATTAAAACAAAGCATACTCTAGCATGATAAAAGAGTTTGATATCAGATACAATATCGATTTACTACTTGAATGAAATCATAATGTTCTGCATCAACAAAGTTGATTACATCTCGATATTGGGCTAATTAATATCATTCTCATTTTATAAATTATCCTGATTAAAGAGGAAAAAGGAAAACAAAAAAGCAAAGTCTCAGTGATAAATGACATTTACAAGTAATATATATCAAAATAAGTAAGCAAGCTATAATCGCTAATTATATTCAATAATTTTATGATTGCTAAATAATTGAATGAAATAATTATTGGGAAATAAATGGAAATATCCTTAAAGAGAATATAAGCAAATTTGAATGATAATTGGAAGAAATTGCAAATTATGTAATTAACACTGATCAATATCACAAAAGATTATGAAATATCAGATTTGAATGGTAGGACGTAATTATGTTAAAATTTAAGTAATTCAAAATAAAGGATGCATTCAATAGTTATTGATAAGAAAATGAAAATTATTCGATAACAAAATAGTATATATATATATATATATATATATTTACTTCCTTCTGGTTAGTTTCATTTCAATAATATCTCGCTTGCGCTTGTGAAATCACCAAATAGAAAACGTCAATTTGAATAAAAGTTCGACAGTTCAAGCAGATTGCTTAATCAATACTTTATCTAATCAACAATCGATAAGCGATATTCTGCCCAGGTATTCACCTCAAGCTTCCGATAAATTTTGCCTGCTCGTAAATCAAAACTTACCAGTTATTTTCACATACAGTGAATTTGGATGTGAATTGAAGGAGAAATTTGCAAAAGTTTATTTTACGAAATGCACTGAACATAGCAAAATTTTAAGAGATTTGTAAAATGTCGGAATTTAGAAATGCTAAATTAAGAAAAGGTAATTATAAGGAATTTGATCAAGAGTACAACAATGTTTTTGTTGGATTTTGAAATGATTATTTTTAAATTCTAATTTATTATAGATTGTTAATATTTAAATTTTATGGTTACAATGATTCAATAAGATGTTATTATACCAAATTATAAATTCTATCAAACATGAATCGAAAAGTGAATAGAACATAACTGAGTGATAAAAGTAATAATAAGAGCAAGACAAATGAAATCATGACTGCCGTCTGTATCACCGTAAACATACTTACTTGACAAAAAAAAAGACTAGTCAATAAAATTCAATAGATTGAAAAAGCAAACATGAAATATGCTTAAAACTAGGGAAAGGATAGCCTGGATTACATTTTATCAATTGGATTATCATTAAGCCTATTTTAAGCTCTAGACGCTATCAAAATAGTTTCTACATATTTGTCAACTTGTGTCACGCCTTTCATACTTTTTCTTCATAGCTTTACTACAATAAAAAATTGTGTAGGAAAAGTTTCAAGTAGAAAGCAAAGTTTAACGATAATAAGCAAAATAATTGTAATATTATAATTTCGAAAGAAGGAACACTTATACGAGAAATTTTCATTCTGTGACAGAGACATGGATAATGCATTAGAAAAGAGAGTAAAGCAGTCCGGTTAGTATGTAATTCAAATAAATCACCAATATTTTAAATCCATTTCTTTTCTTAACTATGCTCCATTGTGATTAATTTACCAATTTTAAATTATACCAGAAAGTTTGGAAAGTGATAAACATGCTTTTCATCATGAATCAAAGTGCACAAGACAAGAAGTTTACCGCACTGACTATTTATTTCGATCTATCGAAAAATTCTTTTATCTATGTCCATGTTCAGGAGAGGTCATTAATATAGCCTGGGGATCTCTTTGAGTACTGTTTCATTTTCTAAACTGTAATTTATGTGCTAATTAATTCGAATGTATATATATGAATTAAATCTTGAACAGCATCCATTCTATCGATCCTATCGTGAATTTTCATTTACAACATTAATATCACAATCAGATTTCTCTGTCCTTTTCTTTTGTTATCCAATTTCAAAGTTTCTATACTCTCTGCAAAGATATGTAGATTACTATCTAGGGTAATTTTCTCTAAAAAAGAACATATACTATCAGTACAGATCCCGAAAAAACTGCACAGAAAATACCAATTATCACATCACTTCCCACAAAAATTCATACTGACGATAAAAGATGCCAAACTCCAACAATGTGAACGAAAATTTCAAAGAGGTAAGGAAAGAATGTATTTTATAATGATTAATCATTAGTCTGTTATTATCACAACGCTGAAAGAACCGAATTTTCGCGACAAAAACTTACTAAAACTACAGCTCGAAGACTGATGAAAAGTTAGAAAAAAAGCACTTGTGATCGAGTTTAGGGAGCTATTATTGAAGTAATACAACGGATTCACGAATGACAATTTTCCGGTGAAATAGAGCAATTTAGATTTTTGATTGATAAAATTTCGGGAACAAATTAAGCAGTGCAAGATGAAGCATTCCGGCAGTTAAACCCCAAATACGATATTCGTTTTGCGGTGCTACGTTTGTAGCAAGAATATAATGATGTGAAGTGAAGAAAACCGGTAACTTGTATTGTATATCACCTGTAATGCAACAAATGATATTACTTATGATATCAAATGTTAATACAATTTATTTCCATGATATTAACTTGGTAATTTACTTATAACAAACAAAATCGCAACTGATATCTTGCCCTTCCCTCTCTTACTAAGTATACCAAGTATATTAAGTTTTTAAGCTTAAAACATTTTAAGCTTACTTTAAGCTTACTAAATATGTTAACTTTTGGTTAGGCTAAAATTAGCTTAATCTAACTGAATCTTATTAAGGAATAAAGGTGATGCACTGAATACTTTAAAACTATTAGCTTCCTGAAGACAATCGATTCTGTAGAAAAAAAAAAAATCAATATCTTGCTTCATTTTGATTCACTTAATCTGACGACTTTTCAAGCAAATAATTTTCAATCAACCTCTTCTGAAATGTGTGTAGCGATGACTGGTGCAAAGCTCTTCAATTGGAGCAGCGAAGACAGTTTGAACTTCGTCACGTTTTGCTCTAATTGTACTAAAATCGGTAGTTTCTTGTACCAAACCAACAACTGGTGTTACAGTACTCATAAAGCGTGTTGTTACATGTTTTAAACGACCCCAAACTTCAATTTGACAGGAATATAAGCCAATCTCTTCAGCAGTTTCACGTAATGCTGCCTGAAAATATCCCCATTTTAATGGGGCTATCACAATGTTTACAAACTCATGCACCTACAATTACGATATATCAGTATTTTGTGATGACCAACTAATAGCAATGATTGATGAGTATAATATAGGATGGTACTCGACCAGTTTGCAGTAAAAATAGTGGGTGAATAACGTTTAGCAAACGTACCTCTTCATGAGTTTCGCCTTGCTCCAAGCGTCCACCTGGAAAGCTTACCTCACCCCGATGGCCAGCTAATAGCAATGATCGATGGGTGAATATTACTGACGGTGATCTATCAATATACACTAATGGTATCAACACGGCACTATTCCTTTCTTTACTAGACAATGGATGAACAGGATAACGTGGTTGGATAGGATCAATCAACTGTTGCTTGAGACGTTCACAAAAACGTTCACGTAATTGTTCGTCAAGTACGATCCGATACACTGTTGGTGATGACCACCGTTTTGATATTTCATACATTTTCCTCAGGTATAAAATGTTTGCAGATTTTATTGGTTGTTGTAGAAAGGAGAAAAATTCCCAGATATCTTTTCGAGCAACATCACAAATCCTTCATTTACATAGATCCTCCACAAAACTAAAAATAATTTGGACAAAAAGATATTGTGTACGGTAATATTGACCACTTATTATAAGAAGTGTCAAATTAGCCCGATAAACTGGGATGTTGATAAGAATAAAAAATGACCACCAACAATTGGTCGATCGGTACCATTGATCATTGAAGACTTAATTACATTATTTGCAAATATGATATATCCATGATCACATATTTGTAGGAGGCGAATCGACAAAATAAAATATACCACTCGCAACCTCCAATCAAACTGTATGTTACTAAACTACCCAACTTCATCCTTCGCACCCATTGCGAATTCATGGGAGCTCGACAACAATCCTTCCCAACCTCTGAACATATCACAAAAATTTGATTTTTCAAAAATTCATTACTTCCCTCTCCGAATTCTAATAAATGCTATCGAACGTTTTTCATAGGAAGACAGAACCATCAGCCAACCTACGACTGTCTTTTGGATATTTACACGAAATTAGAGCTAGAAGAGTTGAAATGTATTTCATAGGAAGTAATCTGTGGTACTTATTTTCCAGGCAAATGATGCAATGGTACTTTAGCAAACTAGGCTTTATTGATATCAAAATATGGCAACATCAGCTATTTATGAAACAAGTGAAACAGAGGGACATGAAACAAGAGGAACTGCAAAAAAAAGAAAAAAGATGAAGCGCAAGTTCATTTCATGCTGAAGATGCCACTCAAGATCTTTCCTTTCCGGAAATTCTGATCTCTGTTCACTGTTATAAGAACTTCAACTTCGCTATACGTTGTCAATAAAACAGAAAAAGGGAAGTAAAAATGAGAATGCACAGGGAATATGTGGAAAGCAGGCACAACATAGAAAGCCAAATCTTAAAGCGACTAAAAGCTATCAACAAAATTTACTTTGAAAAAAAGAAAAAAAACAGAATTGTTAGAATCGAAAATCCATCAAAAATATTCACAGATAAGTACAGTTGCTGCTTCGAAGCGAACACCAAAAGCGAAAAAGCACAGGGAAAACTATAACCTATTTATACTTCATTTACTACATCGATCTCAGTCTTTTCCGTCTTGAGCGGCAACTTTACATATCATAACTTAAAACATTCGATTCCAATGGGATCTTCCAACTTCATTACAACTTTTGAACCCATCATGGACAGTGATCTGAGATCATGGCGACAAAAAAGTAAGAGAAAATTTATAGTCTATAAAACAACAACTGTAACCGTATTCCATACTTTTTTTTGTTGAAGGAATAAAAGATGAAAATAATATGTTGTATTAAAAGGGTAATTACAGTAAATGTTTCAAGTAGGCGGTACACCGGTGAACGAAACTTCACTATAAAATGACGGAGAATTCCTCGAAAAGAAGGTTAAAGCAAGCATGAAGCATAAAACTGCAGCCAGCAAACTGAAAACAAACATCGTAAGCTTGATAAAATGATCATTAAAGCCAAAAGTTTCTTGATCCCATCGTTTTCCTATTGCGCCTTCGACTCAGTAAAAGTATCGTTGAGAATCAACAGAGGAGAGTAAATGAAACGCAAAACATAGAAAACTGTTGTGAGCATTCGTGGCAGAGGATAAACACAAACGGTCAAAACAATGGCAATCTAGTACTTAACAAATTAAAATCAATACATGTCTAGCCAACAATTAATATGCAACCGTTATCAACATTAAAAATACCACTGTCGGGAAATCCGAAATATCTTACCCTATTTATTGGTAATTTATATTGATTTGCAACATTCAAATTTTCCCTCCTTTCTTATCTCTATGAGTCGTCTATGCACGTAATAGACAAGGATAGTCATTATCCGCGTGCTTCATCTATTACCGTACCGTCTGGGGATTTTGCTGCAAGCCCCTCTTCCTGCTTGTTGTATATCCTTCCCGGACATTACAACTCCGTTATCTGCCTGCTATGTATAAAGCCTCATATCTCCAGTGATTAGGATTACCATCTGCACTATTTCCCCACTCACTGCAATCAGCTCATAGCTTCTTACAGTCCATCGTTTCAGTAACCTACGCTTATTATGTTACCATATTTCACTATAATATTTGATTTCATATCAACTGTTACAATTATTTCGTCGTCTAATAAACTGTTCAACTGATTCTACGGTTCATGGCTGCAAACCAAAAATTCCAATTTCCTCCACAGTTCGTCGAGAGAAGTCTTTATTTTCTAGTAATAATTTCCAATTCAATTTGTTGTGTGCCCTCTTACCACAAACCTTTCAAAACACGGATATTAGTTAGGATGTGTGTTTTTGCTAAGCTTCCAGTACCAGCTAATAAAAAGAAAAATTACAATTCAAAGAAGCTCATTCAAAGAACAGTCTATCAGTAAATAGTGTAACTGACAATCATCCTACCCATCAAACTAATTATCTGTTTTATTATTCCATTCGTTCGGGAGAGGATTTTACTTTCATTCTGCTTCTTGTTAGGAGAGGATCAAAACGAGCAACAAATCAGAAATACTCGCCCAGTATTCGCTGTCGACAAAGCTGACAACGAAACATGAACAATCAGGAAGACATGAAGGAATGCCAGATAACAATTTGTAGCGAATATTCTAATACGCCAGTTATTCCTCATAATCCACTGTAATAGATCGGAACTGTTAGGAAAAGGGGAAAGAGCGGATAGGATATCACCTCATAATACTGAAGTTATTACATTGACGTTGTCGTGTTAAGAAGCTTTTCTCATCGGAATGTTCCTTATTTGAAGAATTTTGTTGCTGGAGTTGCATCATCTGAAAACCAATCCTTAAAAATGCTATGAAATGAAAGGATAGAAAGAATGATATAAGTCGAAGTAGATAGAGAAATAACACGAAGAATAACAACGAAATTCCCTAGTTTAAGCAACTTTTTGAACGGTCGTTCCGATTAATCCCTCGTCCAAAATATTTCGAGGATTTTTTTTAGTGCAGTTTGAAATCACCATTAGTATAAAATGGTTTTTTCAACCAATATGTTTTTAATATGTTTCATTCGGCGAAATTTAGAACTATCTGATAGCTGATAAAGTTCAAGTCTAGTTAATTCGAACTAAAAAGGGCACAATGTCGATGATTCATCACAACGACTACATATTGATGTTAAATCTTATAAAAACTGGAGAGGAAATCAGTGCTTGAAATCGAAGACACGGTATACCATGTAGTAAACATGAGTTGTAAACAATCGCTGCTCCTCTTCCTGCATCGTACGGCTACGTTCATAGCTTTCTTTCAGTGCTTCAATCTGCAAAATTATATTCAAGAACTTCATTAGGAAGGATTTTTGATACTTCTCTTCGCCTTAAAGTAGTGCTTAATGGTATTTTATTCGCAATGGTTAGGAATAAGAAATGAGTAAAGGGAAAGTGATTATGATGTTTAATAGTTTAACATTCCGTTTAGCTCGTTCATCGACCTTTTTCTGCCATTTTCACAATACGTGCAAACTTAAGTTTATTCTATTTTCCCTACAAATGTATTGATTCTTTAAAGTGGAAAGAATTACACTTTGCTTGTATGTGTCCCTTTCACGACGAATTGAATCAAACTCATGTCTGCTCAGTGCACCACCTTCAACAGCCCGACTTTGCTCTTCCAGATCTTCAATCATGCGACGTGCTTTTTCCATATAATGCATCAACCTGTCCTTCTCATTCTTCACTTGTTGCTTTGACGATGTTAATTCGTCTAAAGCCAACAAATAAAATACGCACAGTTTAGTGTATAAAATTTAAGATTCAAACTCGCCTCATGCTTTCTCTAAAAAAACTAAAACGGATGGCGAAATAAAAACGGATGTTATCCCATAAATTTTAGTTTAAATATAAATCTACAATTCTCAACAATGTTCTTCATGTTTCCTAACAAAAAAAAAAAAAAAGAAATAGAGCCCAGACCATTTAATGTCTTCTTATCAGCAACCTGCTGTTCCAGATCATGCGTTGCTTGTTCGAGTCTCGCTTCAAGCTGTGCTAGTTGGATAGCCATCCGTTCCTTTGCTGTTTGTTCTTCTGTCAATCGATCACTGTTCACAAAGTTGCCGGACTCAATTATAGAATTCAGTTCTTTCAATCTTGAAAATAAATACACGGTGCTGAGAAATTGGTGCACTCGATCCTATTAAGCAAATAAATAAAGAAAATGAAAATCACCGACAAGCAATGATTATCATTTCCAGCTGAAATACATTGATTCGTGGATCATCAAACTTTTGTTCTTAAAATTTGTCCTTGCATTTTTTGCGTAAAACGATTTTTGGTGTAAAACACAAGGTATCACAAAAGTCCCAGTCGAAAAGAAGGGAAAATATTTCAGGGAGAAATTCGAGGCAATAGTAATAAATGTTGACCGTTTTTCCAAGTCATCCGCTTTATTTTGCGCCAATTTGAGTTCTGTTTCTAAATTTCTCTTCTGAACAATCAACGAACTAAGTTCTTCCTTCAAACACAACTTCTCGCCATCCGTTATATTTCCAGCTAGTAAACTTTCCTTTTCCGTTTCCAACCGAATGATTCGTTCTCTGGAAGGAAATTCTATTTTTGTGGAAGCGTAAGAGAAAGAGTAAAGAAACTTGATAAATCTTTCCGGAATATGTGAAGCTAAACATAACTTTTCATTGCTGTATATACCTACACATTTAGTGTTATTTCAGTTAAACATTAATGAGAATCAAAGGGTAGTTGTCAGAATTCTTTACTGAAATTAACCTCAAAAGTGCGGTCAAACTTGCATCAATTGTTTCATCGTGTAGTGACAGAGTGTTGCTACCATTTTCTGCAAATATTTTATGAAACAATGCTGAAACTGAATGACACTTTCAGATGAAAAGAAAGCTTCGCTATGCAAACACTTATTCCATTCACCATGCAAAAGAAGTTGTTCATTGAGTTCACGTCGTTCCTGCCGAAGATGTTCTTTTTCCTTTTCAATCTCATCAATCCGTTCATTCAACTGCTTGAATTCGAATTCAGCCTGAAAGGATGAGGTAGCCAGGTTGAATTTTTAATAATGATGAAGAGCAAGGTTACCATAGCTAACAAAAAGTCTCTTATCATATGCGAACTAGTTACCGCTTCATGTTAAGACTAGTATGAAAAATTATTTGGTCACAGTAATTAACTTGAACCTTATCAGCTCGTCTAATTTCGTCGTTCAATCTTGCTTCCAATTCCGAATTCTCTAATCGCAATGATTCAATCTGAGTCTTCAGTACACCATTCTTACGTTGCTCATCCTCAAGCGCAATGACGCTTTTCATGTATGTAGTCACTTTATCTTCCAGTACCTTCACTTCAATCTTTTGTGCCTTCCACTCTTCTAGAACAGAAATCAATTGCTAACGGATTTCCTTTATTCTTCATTCTTATCAGAAACTTTGCTGTTTCTCTTTGATAATCAAGGTATATTTGTTGCATACATCAACACGTACATATATATATATATATATATATACATATATATATATACATATGCATATATATATATATATACAGATGTATATATACATATATATATACATATATAATTCCCTTCGTAAATTTATCATAATATAAATAATAATAACGGTTAAATCACGAAACAAATAATAATAGAGATTACACAAGTTGAAATATAGCGTGTAAAATTCTCGAAAGCTTTAGATGAGATTTCCACATAACCTTAGTGTCAGAAAATTAAAATATCAGAAAAACCAAACCATCGAAAGAAATAAACTAAACAGATAAATCATAAATAACACGAAATTCATTTGGCAGAAACGATGCCCCTAATATTTCCTGCATAACATTCACTCCAATTAGTTATACGTTCAATTTTTCAAGAAAAAAAAGTGGAAATTTACTTAGTTTAGCTTTGTAATTGCTAATCTGCGCGTCAAGCTTCTCATACTTTTGCACAAGAAGTCGATGTTCCTCGAGTTCATCTTTCAATCGCTTGAATTCCGCCTCCATTGGCACCAAATCTTGCACCTAAAAAAAAAAATCTCAGTTTAAATAACACAAAAAGTTGACAAAACCCGAAGTATTTAAAGCTCATCAACAAATGGTGTAATCGACTAAAACGAACCTTTGTCCGCCATTCCGCATTTTCATCGAGCAACTGCAGATTTACTTTTTTAAGATGGTCCCGTTCAGCTTCGACCCTGTAAATGCAACGAATATTTTTCTTTTAAAGTTATAAAATTGTTTACGGTTAAAGTTAAAATACCATCAGCTAATAACTTATGCATCTTAAAATCGTAAAATAAAAACCATCACTTATAAAGTGCATCCTGAGTGCTTTCACGAACGGAACGCAGTGAACGAATCTGTTTCCGTAACGATTCTATTTCAACATTTCCTTCGCTTAATTCATCAACGCGTAGACGCAAACTCTCATTGTCACTAGACAGTGCCTCCCTTTCGGTACATGCTTCTTTCAGCTAAATTAATCTTTTTGAGTAATATTTGATAGTATTTTGTTTTTTTCAAGTTGAAAATATTCAAATACCAGGGTTTCCATCCAAGTATCGAACAGAACATTTTATGCTATAGCTGAAGCCATAATCTGATTCATGGAAAAACACTATAAATAAACAGGCAAACACATTATATATATATACATAATCTGTAAACATGTATTTCCCTATTCCTCCAATTAAATACACCATATATAAGTAGAACCTTTTCGTTAAGTTGAGTGCATTCCTGTTTCAAGCTTTCCACTTTAATCTTCAAATCTACCACTTGTTCCTTCGATTCCATCGGTTGGATGCTCTAAAAGCATGAGTTTAAGAAAATTATTTTCTTTAAAGCAATCCCCGCTGTCTATTCTAACGACGATTAAAAATTTACGGATATGTCAGCTACTTTGGCTTTTTCTTCTGATGGTTCTGGTACTAGTTCTTTGATTTCTCTCATAATATTCACCGCTGTCCTCTGCACAGACTCACTCTGATCCAGTAAAAGACGTATAAACTCTGAAATAAAATTATGAATTCGAACAATCGGTAGCTGGAAAGGACCAAACTAATTAACTAATGAAATTCTCTAAAAGCCCTCCTCCCTTTTTGCCTTGGTATTCACTCCGTTATGCAAAGCATTACTTTCATTGTTTGTACAAAGAAGAGCAGCTCCTAGGACAAGCTGCAGCAATCGACACAACAGTTCCGAGTCACCGCATTCTGCTGTAACATACTGATTTTAATATTTATAAATAACTGCAGTGCTTCTAACTGTTTCATTCTGTATTTTCGCAGCCTACTTCTTTCCAAAAAGAAGAACGTCAATCTTGACTTTGGAATATCAAAAGCATGCTACAAGGTTATTAAATGCCACTGAAACTTCAGTGACAGAAAAAAGTGCGCTCTCGAATTACTGTCAGTACTAGTACGACCAAAGAACTAATTAGCATTTTCTACGTCAAAAAACAACCTATAAGATCGCCTGACCTTACCTATCCGTGTTGTGTCAATATGCCATTTTGGTGTCAATTCTGCTCCTAACTGATCTGTGTAGTATTCCGAAAGTCGACGATAAACCTTACGTAAATTGTTTGCTTTTAATCTCCAGTTAGTCATCTGGTCGTAATATGGTATTTTGCCTAGCCAATTATCGTTAAAAAATAACGAATCGCTGTAAAAAAATGACAGAATTATTGCGAAAATTTCCTTCGAAAATAATGTTATGTTGTGTCTTAAAAAATTTCAAATACAGCCCACAACTGTCAAAAAAAAATCTAGTGAGGAAACGGGTTGATCAATCACAATTGATAAGACCAACTTCCTGCTCCCTTACAAATCTATTTTTCACTGATAGTGATCTCGCGCGTCTCAATGATAAGTCTTACTAGCCTAATAGAAAATTTTTTTGTTGTTGAACATTTCTTAGAGAGTTCATATTGTATGGACGAGATCAGATAAACACATATAACCCACAGTACACGAAGAAAAGTTGACCAACCACTTGCCAGGTTTATATTAAAGATGTTGTTTACCTTTAAGATATTTCGAAAACCGTTACTACTTTTTGTGAACTAGCAAGAAATTTGGAATTTAATTCTGCAAAAGAAGAGTGGAAAAGATACAATCAATTTATTCAAATTTTAACTAAAAATTCAAGAAATGTTCAGGATTTGACGAGAAAAGGACGAACATTTTGTATAAAACTTCCGCGATAGTTCGACCCGAAAAAACATCGACCAACGTCACTTCCCCTGCATCATTCAATGAATTGATCTGAAAAAAGTTAAAGTTTGAACTAAACGATTCGGCAAATACTTTATTCTGGATGATCGAATTAAACGATGACATTCATTTTTCGGTCCAAAAAAAACAACTTTAGCATATGTTTCGCATTTTATAATCGCAATTTGCTATCAGCAATGGAAAACCAAACTATCCAGTAGTAAGATAGAAAATTCCTGCTCAGAATAACTTCGAAAGTACTGCATATAAAATGTACAGGGAATTTTACGAAACTTTAGCGCTGTGTTTAGTTCTCATTTTTTGAATGACAAAAATAAGTCAGTAATTTTTTACTCGAAGAAATCCTCTAATTCCAATCCGTCTCATGTGGTGGCATTATTTTTCAAAAGTTTCTGAAAGCATTAAACAAATGCTGGGTTGTTATTCAATACAACAGAATGTTCTTTTACCGTTAATATTTCTATTCACTTTCCAATTGAGCACTGTTCATATCAAAATTCCCATAAATGCACTTTGATTTTTTTGGTTAGTTTTTAAGCATAATCAAATTCTAGTAAGAAAAAAATAGGTAACATACCCATGTAATGAGATCATCCAAATATGTACTCATTTTCTTTATCTCTACCAAAAATACGGTATCTGGAAATTGAACAACAAACGATTTCACTGTAATGATCAGGAAAATGATCTTTGATCCATCATTTTCAAATCACTATATAGAATATCATTTCCAGTTATGGTTCTACGTTTTAGCATCTAAAAACGACACAACACAACACACACACACAAACGCACGTAAAGTACAAGAAGAGAAAAAACAAAATCCATGGCTAACTAACCTTTCACAATCGCAATTACAAAAAACATATCGATCTCTAACTCCCGCCAAATTACTTTCTCTCTTTTGCACTTAAACTCTTCAATTCCCTTTCAACTACTATTTCTATTGCACAACCACAGTCCCTATATCATCTTCTCAATCCCCATTACTGCACTGCATCAAAATTGCATGGCTGTGCTGGTACGAAAGATTTCATTTCACGCGGGTTCACTATGAAACGATTCTATCTCACGGCAGAATAAGCGTGACTTAGGATTGCATATTTGTACATTTTTCAGACGCAGTTAGTTAGTAAACTGAGCATTAAATTAAGGAATTTTTCTTTAAGTTAGAGCAAAACTTTAAATAAAATACTAAAATAGCAATGCTATTGTTCATAAGTTCTTTAGTAAGACCCTAAAACAAAAATATTTTTAAAAAAAAAATCAAATTGTAACCATAACAAAAACCAAAATAAAAATAACCTTTTTTTTGAAAGGCGAAAGTTTTCGAATTACTAATAGAAGTAAATTATTTTCGAGTAAAATTAAATCATAAAAATGCAATGTTAAAATCTTTCAAAAACTGAGTAAATTTTTAGCGGACGACAATTTGATCATTGATTTTAAACAGTTCAAGAATACCGTTAATTTTAATTAATTAGGAAATTCCACAAACTTTTCAATGATTAATTTTGCTTCATATCATTTTTTGCAAAATTTTTCAAAATTCTTGTGCTTGTTTACTCTTCTCGCTATGAAAACAAGCAATTTAAAATTCAGTTTTCTTATCAATCTATGGATTTCTTTTCTTTTTTTTAGACTGTTAATAACATCAAGTGGTATTAGCAAAAAATAGAACTAATCAATATTAACCAAAAGTTGATTAACTTAATTACTTCGAATTCATTACATTCTAGAGTTTAATTTTATCAAATCGTTATCAGATATGTGATTGATACGCACATACATAATATTTTAATAATAATAATTAAATCATTTAAAATTCTCACTCAATTTTTATTTTTTATTTTTGCAGAAAAAGCAAAATCATTCAATTTTGAGAAGAGTATAAAAGAAGAGAGTAACAGATTGGAAAGGAAACTGCCAAAAGAATGGAAATGAAACGAACAAATGTCATTTAACGATGGAGGAATGTAAGGGTGATAGATGATAGGTAGTAGACAGATCAGAATGTTTGGGATATTCAGAGTGTAAATACGGAAGACGATACTTCACTTTTCTATCACAAGCAGAATAAGTTGGACTAATTCTCTATCATAGACGGAATAAGTTGGATTAATTCCTTATCATAGACGGAATAAGTTGGACTAATTTTGCTACTTGTAATTATATTTCCAGGAATTTTGCAAAAGTAATACTGAAACAAATAATGATATCAAAATTAAGGAATATCAATAATGGGTATGTTTTTTTCTCCTTTTCTTTTTTCGTTCTCATTTATTTTGCATTTATGTTATTTGTGATTCTTTTTTTCTTTCATTCATTCATTCATATATTGAATAAATGATAAGGTGATAATATATTGATTGATGAATGTTAACATCTCGAAACAATTAAAACATAAATGATAAGATAATAATATATTGATTGATGGATATGAACATCTTAAAACATATTATGTTATTTATTTACGAATAAAATGAAAATTTTTTTAATCAACCTTTGATTTTTATCAAATTTTCTTTTCTTTTGAAATAAATATCACTGATTTTGCATTATTTCAGTGATATTCCAGCGGTAATTTCAACTCAATTGGAACATTTATGCGGTCTGAATATATTCCAAAAACAAATATTACATCGAAAGACTTCCATCATTTGCACGATTGGTTTGCCTATTATAATTAACTAATTGAGTTTCAAAAGAAAAAATAAAATTTAGTGGAAAACATTTTGATTTATGAGTTTTTATTAATCTTTTTCAGGTCCAGCATGTGATACAATGGAAAAATTACAAGAAATGATTGGTAAAGGAATGAATATTGCTCGTCTTAATTTCAGTCATGGCAGTCATGAGGTTTTAATAATAATATATCCTTTTTATTTATTTAATTGTTTTTTATTCTACAACTTTAATACTTGCCGTTTAAAGGATTTATTTTTTATGACCAATATTGATTGATTGATGGATCCAACAGCTTGTTTTTCTTTTTTTAAAAAAAAAGATTTTTTTTTAAAAAATAGCAAAAACCTTTTCTTGCGCATTTATCACGATTAATTATACCAATCTCTCAACAGTTGTATATATCAAATTTTACAATGGATGATGAGCTGGAATTTAAAACGTACAGATTCGAGACAATGAAACATTAAAAATATCCAGTGAACTATTAAGTCGACAAATGATTACTTTGTTTTTAATTACGAATGCTAAAGCTTGATTCGAGTTAATTTGTGATCTGAAAAATGATCTTAGAAAATGACAACTTTCTGGTCTGCTTTACACCTAATTGGAGCTTGAAATTTTGTCTCCCAAATAATTATAGATTTGAGAAGATGGAATAAAATTAATGAATGAAATAAAATCAGGTTATATAACTTTCCTTTGTGACCTAAATTGAAGGTTCAGAAAATTGTACAAATACAGTAAATTTTATGATAAACTAAATTAGTAGCCTTTTCAACATTTTAGTTTCATGCGCAAACGATTCGAAATATTAGAGAAGCATTAAAAAGCAAAGGTAATATGATGGATGTTGCAATCGCTTTAGATACAAAAGGGCCAGAAATTAGAACCGGAATTATCGAAACGGTAAGTTTGAAATATCGCAACATAATTTTTGTTTTAATACAGAAAATTGCGACACAAATTTCTTCTCAATTATCTATTCTATACTAACCAAGATGCAAGCATAGACATTCTCAGGTTTGAGGCTTAATATTCATTGGGAAATATATTTTATTATGAAATTTGGGAAAATAGTAAAAGATATGAAAAATTCACAGCAATAATAATGATAATAATTAATAATAATAATAATAATAATAATAATAATAATAATAATAATAATAATAATAATAATAATAATAATAATAATAATAATAATAATAATAATAATAATAATAATAATAATAATAATAATAATAATAATAATAATAATAATAATAATAATAATAATAATAATAATAATAATATA
>NW_018108491.1:0-19009 GCF_000183805.2 Loa loa
GCTTGTTGAGCAGATCTCTTTGTCAACGAATTCCGGATCTCTGCATTGTTTCCAACAAACGACAAAAGACTGCACGATACTGGTTTTAATGTTGCCAAAGCACTTCAGGAAAGGGATCTTGAAGTCCGGTTTGAAGATTCATCTGGAAGTTATCTCTCACTGTAGGTGTTTGGAGATTGAGATTTGAGAGATTGAACCTTTAAGCCTTCTTGCAATTCTATCTCTCTTAGGTTTAGATTTGATGCGGAGGTTGAGTTTACATGGCACGAGACGGTGATCTGTTTGGCATTCTGCTATGCATCACATGAGTATGATGAATATCTTGGACGTTTCTTTGACACACTAAGACATAGGTCAAACTCCATCGCCACCAAACTCGAAAATCTGCCGACAGGGTCGAGAATGCATCCACGTTGTCTTTAAACTGTCCCTCTGCTGGAAGATAGTACTTGTAATAGTGTGTTGTTGCTCTGCACAAAACTCTAGCAGAAGCCGTCCGTTGTCGTTGAAGTTTCCAACACCATGCTTAAGTAGTATTTCTTTCTAGTTTTCAGAATTCTTTCCTACTCTAACGTTGAAGTCACCGGGGATTACCATCTGCAGGAACCTTTTGGATGAGACGGTGCTGGTCGATATAGAATTTGTCTCTTTCCTTAGGATCAGTTTGCAGAGTTGGGGCATGTATGCCGAAAAGAACAAGTTGCTTGTTGTGCAGTTGGAAGCGTAACAAAAATGATGCGGTCGGAATGATTTGCCGGTAAATTTTTGAGTTTGGAGGCGACAGAGTTTTTAACCATGAAGCCAACTTCTGAAAGATGACTTTCGGTTTTGGGTTTGCCTGACCAATAGCGTGTTTAGCCGACACCATTTCTTTGATACTGGTGTCCCCATGAAAACTTTACTGAGAGCAGCAATGTCTATGTTGAGTCGTGGTCGCTCGTGGACAATTAGAGATCAGAACGACGTTCAGGACGTCACTATCTGCTTTATCAAGCATAATTATGATATTCCAACATGCGAGCGTCAATCTGAACGCATCTTTGGAAGCAAGCGTATGCCTTTGTATTTGTTATTGATATCGCTAGTGGAAACGGAATAGTAATCCCCTCTGTGGAAAGCCAGACACCTTTGTGTTATATGCATTTATTGTTTTACATTTGCGCTAACAGAGAGAGCTATACCGGTGTGAGCTCCATAAAGATGCTCATTTTTGTAATCTTAAAACAATACTGGTCTCTCCCATTGAGGAAGTGCAGGATCCTGAGCACCAAAACCAGATGCTCATTAGCCGCGCTGTGAACCGAAGAGAGGGTGATGATCTTTGGTTAGACCACTTTTTCTAGGCCCCTCTCCGTATGGAGCAAGTACTGCTGTCTTTGAATAAAGCTGTTTGGTCATTCAGGTAGTTGCCGAACAAGACCGTCATCTTCGGGTCAGCAAAATTCCGAGTGACCAATGTTCTGAGCCGCTTATATGTAAAGTTAAATTTGCGGTTTCCAGTACATCTTATCACCTGTCGTTTCGTCCCTTGCCTATCGTAACAGGTCTTTACCAATTTAGGTATATCTTTCGAGCCCACGCAGTGGCTTTTTTTAAGTAAGGCACAGCGTGCGTGGAACTGGCCTCATCTTTTACTTTTAAGGTTTATCTGCTGGGGCCTAGCAAGCTTGGACGGTGGCAACGAAGTCCTACATATTGTTTGGATGTTTGTTTTACTTTACGTATTTCAGTATCATAATAATAAGCCTTCTTTTGGACTGCGGAACATATATGAAACACCTTATAAATTAAATTAAATTAATTGGTAAAGATCGATCGTAATGCTCTGTTTTCAATATTACTAAGACCTAAAGCGTATCGTAAGTACAATTCGGTTTTAATTTCAGCCTATTAAATAGCAATATTTTGGATGGTAAATGTATGCAGTACTATCTGCAGACACTACTGCAACATCTGAAATTGGAATAATTTAAATATGGGCGATTTGAAACAGATATGTCGAAAATGGCACCCATTTACGCTAGGTATGATTTAAAGGGTCTTCATTTATCTATCCGCCACATTCATTTGCACCGCATCATTTAACACAATTCCAGTTCGCCTCACGGATCATAGTAAATATTTGCAACCCTTATTTTTCAGTAATTAAAAGAACTTTTTTAAATAATATAATATATCAATACAAAAAGTAAAATGGGAATTTTTGTGGGGAAAAAAGAAGAGAAATGGCAAGGTAATTAATCAGTTGCCAAATAATAACAATGAAATATATCATACGGCCGATGAGTAAAAGTGCACAAGGACATTACTATTCTAGGGAACATCATTTCCATTTTAATGATATTTCATACGTTGTTCGGTAAAATTTTTTAAGCTAATGTCAGCTTGCCTAATTTTCCCGAGTTTAGCGACGTTATTGCACCAGAACTTCGTAAATTAAATAATGACCTCAGATTATTGATGTCCGAAGAATGAAGAATTTGCTTAGAGCCAAGGACCGAAATAAAAAAAGCTGTAGGCCAACATCGTCTACCGTACAAAGACTTAAAAACATCATTTAGACAGAGGTTTAGAAAGTCAATATGAGCACTTTACGCAGATGAGAATACTGTGGAAGCCCGAAACATAATTGTTCAAAGTATTTCAATCATATTATTGGGTACAGTGGATACTAAATATTCTAAAACATTATGAATTCAACATTTTATGAATTGGGAACTGAGAAAGTGGACAGAGATAATTAACAGTGTCCATTAGAGTTACTAAGTAATTGGGGCCTTACATAGGAAATGTTGAAAATGGATTACACCGATAGTAGAACACAAGAGGCATACATTTGTCGAATGGTAGCATTCATTAACCTGACGTTACACAGTTGTGCAGTAGCAAACTAACTGCTGACAATGGGAGGATAGGAAGCGTAACAGAATAGCATGCAGTAGAGAGTGAGCAGCATCATTTCCAATAGTAATATCATATCTGAGGATGAAGAATCAATACGCAAAGGCTTCTTTGCTGAAAATGGATGATTTTGCAATTGCGCAGCTTTAGTTTAGTGTCGGATAGCAGTTAAGTGGATAATAGTATGCAAAGTGAAATCTCTTCGAAGTTGGCGTCTTCACATCCATAATGCTCTACATTATGGACTACATTACGGTACTTCATACTCCTGTCAGACGGAGTGATAAAAATAAGCTGAACAATGAAGTCCAGGACCACTTGTCAGGTGATTCGAAATTTTTCACATCCGAATTTTGACGAAGACAATTCATGGAACGAATACGCTGTTCAATTATACGGCGATAATAAAAAACGTCACTCCAATACCAACCGCTTAATTACCTTATCTGGATTTAACTCCCTGTTAAAAATCCCTTGGAATAAATCCGATACTTTTTCATTTCATTTTATGTTTTGTATTTATTCGATATCCTTGGATCAAAAATAAGTGAATAACAAATACAGAAAAAGACCGGAATAGCACAATTCATACCACTTTAATTTCGGTCCATTGTTGATAGAACAACGGTAGCTTTACAAGAAGCAATAATAATTACCAGTGCTTTGGAATTCTTAAACCCTTAAGTTTCTGATCCTTACAATTCCCATTCAAACAAAATCAGTGTCTCCTCCAGCTAGCGTAAGATTTTGTCAGATATAAGCAAGTTGGGAAACCAAAAAAAAGCGACCTATTAGTTTATTGAACTGCAAATTCCATTTTTCCATCACATATAATGATGGTAAAGGTAATATGAAGTTTAGTTGGTTCGGCAATAAAAAGTTTAGTTTGGCAATATGAAATTTACTTGGAAAAAAGTGGAAGAATTCCGACAAGTATTTTATTTTAATAAGAAATGGAGGCCTTAATGCCCTTAGTAAATTAAAATGTTTAAAACTACAGCCCTTAGTGAATTAAAGTACTCAAAAAATATTTACACTACAGCCCTTAGTGAATTAAAATTTTCAAAACTCGTCTTCCAACACCTGGGATTTCCAAAACACTCATAACATAGCGCCATCGAAGACATAGAAAGGTTACAACTGCATTATTCATCCCAGCTAATATAATTTGCATAACAGTAAATTGACAGAATGTTTTGGAAAACCCAAAAAAAAGTTAATTTTTAACTTCAAGAGAACAGAATTATAAGAACGTGAATGCGGTGATATGTAATAGGCACGATTCAATGCAATTATCAATGAAAGGCATGTAGTGACCTGTCACCAACAACAATTGTGACAAAATAGGAAAATATTTCATACATAGTGAAGAGGTGATTATCAAACAGTGCTAACAGACATCGAGGTCACTGCTCACTATGAAGGATGAATGGATTCTACGATCAATATGATGGCATTAGGGTGGGATTTTTTCTAACTTCAAGTAATTTCGAAGTTTGGGCTGCATTTCTTAAAGAGGAGAGCATTAAGTTAACAGATTATTCAGCTTCTTTCAATAAAGAATCATGGAAACACAGCGGAACATAATGCATCACTCTCATGGATTTCTAGGAGTATTTCAGTCCCAGAATTGAAAGGTACAGAAATATTGCCATCCAAAACAATATGAGCATTAGTACACCTCGACCTGACTCGTATCCTTTTAGCGAAACCATGCTGTATTCCAGCTGGGAATGTTGCATTGAATACTGGATCGCGAACTGTGAATGCTATTGCTACAAATAACACTATAATACTTAAACTTCTGCCAGCTACTGTGGAAAGATCAAGAAAATACCGCAACATAATGCTAACTGATAAGTCATCAGACTATTTGCGATGTGCACTTTTTTTAAAGATTTTCTTTTTCATAAACTGGGTTGCATACCGGAACTATATTGATGGCAGCCGTATTTTGTTAACTAAGAACATACTTGTACACTGCGGATCGAAAAGTAACTTTCCATTGAAGCGTTTGCATATTTCCTGGGTGATAGCATCCGTTGGATCAACAGCAAGCAAATTCATACCTGCCATTACGGATAACAAATCGCTAACTTTTTGCTCCGAAACACGATTGATGTTGTAATTCCTGAATGAAGAATAACTTGTTAAAGTTTTAAGATTCTGATTGCAACGACGAAATGCACTGTGACGATCAAAAATTTTTGAAAGGTTACATTTTTTTTTTCTTTTTTTTTGTATTTTACAGCTGTCCAACCCTTCATTTAATCTGTGTTATCTCATGTACTCAAGAAAAGGGCCCTCAGTTTTTGAATGGCCAACCATGCAAAGCGATAACGAAAACTATTCCTGTACTCTGAATGTTCAGATTAATTCATGTATTCATCATCGAAATTGAGTGTTAATGTATTCCAGTGCCACTCTGCGATGTTTAAAAGATGATATGTTTCTGATTTTAAACTGCCAATGGAGACGAAATTTACACACTAAGTTTACGACAAAATTTGCGCTTTTACAATACTGTGAAATTGTTGTTAAAAACTCGTTCATCAATTAGTTTTATACACTTCCACCCAGAAAAATTAACCTATATCTCAATTCCTAAACACTTTACCGTTTCTTTTTCATCCCGTGAAAAGAATCACTGGAAATGTCCGGTCATTCAATGCAGCCCGTCTTCTGACGATGGCGCGACTGCACGCCGGACACGGCCATACATCGGCTTCCTGAAAGAAACGAAATACAAGCTAACATTTATAAATGCTACACAGAAGGAAATCAAAACGCATAACTAAGGTAAATTTTATTAACCATGATGTAGAGCCTGTTCCAGTGCAAGCTGTCATACCGGAGCTTTTCTGACGTACCACTGTACCATCATCAATTTGAACATCATAATAGCTAACCCGAGAAGCATGACTTTCACCGATGAACACATCATTAAGAGCTAACAATGGATACTCAGGATAGCCATTATCTTGTAAAAACAACCTAAATCAAAATGAAAAGTTTACCACAAAAATAACTTAATGTCCATCGATTAAATTTAAAAAAAAGTGGCAGCAGAAAATCAAATGCTGAATGTTATAGAATACAAAAAAATTATTTTAAGGATGAACACATCGTTGAGAATCAGAAATGATAATATATATCCAACGTGAAGAAAAAAGAAAAAGACAAATAAATTAAAATAAAATATAAGCAATAACGATGAGATAATACGACAAAGATAAAATCAAGGAAATCCTTCTGGAAGGATTAAATGAAACCTCTCTCAGACTTTTACGAAATAAGGGTAAGAAGCTTGTCTACCACTACAAATTCTGCTGTAAAAGATTTATGAGAGAACCATGTTGGAGAAAAAGATCATGAATGAATACATTAAGTGACAGGATTATGTCCTGAATTTCAAATTTCAAAAGAAGTTTTAGCATTAGAGTGGTCGTGAATTATATCAATATACTTATGTAATATTTTGCCAAAGTTCATATATAACGGAAATTTTCATATTAATAAAGCCTGGAAATGACTGTGGCTTGCATTATAGACATTTTAGTTAAAATAAGTTATATTGTGCCAACCGATATTCTAAAATGCAGTCCTTTTTCACATCCTATTTATAAGAAATCTCCTACTTTTTTCTTCTTTTTTTTGAAATATGCGTGCAAACCACTCAGAATAAATCGGTAGTAAAAGAAAAAAGAAAAAAAACTGTTGGAAAAACTAAAACATGAAAAAAAGCAGAAAAGATTGACCGGGCTTCACGTAATTTGTCGCTTTTTTCATGATATTCTTCATCAGATTCCGCATTATTTTTGTCATTTTCTACCCATTTTAATATCGTAACACGTATCCTTTGTCTTCGAATCCACCTTCAAACATGTGCTTCAAATTTAAAATTCGTGATGAACAGATCTTGAAGTTATGAAGCAAAATATGCCAGTAATGCAACTGGAAAAGCTTAAGTTTTTTTCAAAATTATATATCGAGGAAATCCTTTTGAGAAGACGGTTAAAATTTGACTTGAAAAAAGATCAAAAAAAGTAAGGTCTTGAACGATTAAGAGCCCACCAATGTGGCATAACCAAATGGTATAGCACTGCTAAATAATACTGCACCTGCACTCGCCCTTGAGTAGTTTCTCGATTATTTCACCAACTGGCTGTGTTCTTTTCCTTGTTATACACAGATATCCTTCGGACCTATATATTTTCTAATATTAATAGGAACTTGCGAACATTTCCTCTAATGAATCTGAGTTTCTATAAGATCATCACTTATCTGGAACCTCACTACTTAAGAGCACAAATCACAAAGAGTGCAAAATACCGGAACCTTCTTCAACTATAGCAGCGAGCTATTACATGTTACTCGTCAGCTTAGCTGCAATAACGCATAGGTTCAATACTTCATTAGAGAAGTATTTACAAGGAAAAATTTTATGTACATATTTGCAACCGCTTCAGCCAATTCACTATTTGCTAGACGTTATTAGGATTAAACTTTGTTATACCTTGCAGCTGTACTATCCATCTCTACGACCATGAAAAGTTTAGTAAAGAAAAACGGAAAGCAGTAAAAAAAAGGAAAGGAAGTCGTAAGAATTATCACTGAAAATACCCCATTGGATCAGTATTGAAGCCAACAACAGCTCGATGATCACGTATTTTTTCAGCAGCCACCAAAAAAGTACCATCACCTCCAGCCGAAAACACAGCATCTGCATGGGCTACTACTTCCATTGTATATTCGCTTCGCGTCACAATTTCCACTTCAATTCCTCGATTTCTAGAAGAACCAAGGATAAGGTGTTAATATAGGGATGAATTTATACTATCAACAATTTCGCTTAATTTTAGAAATTTTAGCACTGTCGCTAAGTCGCTGCTCTCTAAAGAATGGGCATGTCTATCAGCAATAAACCTCCTCAACCTGGATAATGATAGACTTGAGAGATATCAATACAAAGCTGGATCTAGGAAATTGAAAAATAACTAAAGCAAGAATTATTAACCATGCATTATCAAGCGAACAGTTTCATGAACAATAGAAGAGTTGCAAAACAATTTTAATTCATTTTGTCAACGATCCAATTTAAACCCTCTACATCCACTATCGCTATATCTATTCCTTAATATTCTTTCATCCTTGCTGAGAAACCAATTTACAAGTCCGAATAATTGCGACCTGTAAAATGAAACAATAACTTACTCAAGACATTGGCGCATAGTACGAATATAATTCTGCTGCTCAGTGTGTTTCTTTTTCATTTCCTTATAATTCCAGCCACTTCTTTTTAACTGGAAAAATATAACGAAATACGAGCAAGAACTAGCAAAAAAAATTAATGGAACTGTTGAAGACTGAAAAAGTATAAGAGAACACTTTATGCATTTTGAAATGACTGAATGAGTTTTGCAGAGCCGATAGAAATTTTAACTGGTAGTTAGTAAGCATTTTTTTCCTTAAATTTCCCTGTTTGGTGTAGACGTAATGAAACTGATCAAATCTCAAACCAGTGAGCAAAACTGAGTGCGACTCAGATGCAGGTGTTTCCGCCTCTCATAATCCAACCTAGTCGTCTTTGATAAAATCACTACATGCTTTGGCAAGAATATTAGTCCGGGATACATCCTTGACTTCTAAAGTGGTATTTTTTTAAAACATAAACGCACACATTACATTTTGTCTCAAAATATTTATATAACTTGAAAATAACGACGGATTAAGAATGCAAAAATTAGAGAAATTTACATTTTTTGTGCACAAATCGCTATTGTCTTCTTCGCACTCGAAATCATTATTGTTAACATTTGTTCCACCAGCTACCATTTCCGTACACTTTCTAATTAGAATAACTGGAAGTTCTTGAAAACTTGTACTAGTTAATCATATCATGTGGTACATAAACGACATTTCAGAAATAATTTTGAATACTGATTCTAAAATACCTATTCATAATTGCTTAGCTAATCATGCGCAATTTCTGCTTAAAATAATATTTACTCCTTTCGATCAAAACAATAAAGCTGCTGCATTTCAAGCAGCATATATCAGTTACACAAGATTCAATAGCAGACCATTTTCCTTATTTGCCTCCATTACAATTTCTGTAATTGCTAATTTTCCAAAAACAATAAAAATCAAAGCGCTCTAACACTCTGTTTTTGCTAAAAGATGAAAAATATCAGGAACAAATACAATACGATCCAGTTACAAAATTCCACAAATATTTCCGACGAGATCGAATCTCGATACAAAAACTGATTCGAAAATATAAAAACAGATCAGCTGAGAGAACTCCAGACCCCAATTAAAAAACGAACAAAAACCTACCTGCCATTAGGCTATGGAACGCTGCAACAAATCGTTTCATCATATATCATAAACTTGAATTCTTTCCTAGTTTTCCCGCTTCTATCCTTTCTCTTCCGAGGTCTATTACAAAATACAAAAACAAAAAGAATCCTATATTCATCGAATGTACTTTAGGACAGGGCAACAGCATGAATTAATTCAAATTACAGCTTTTCTAAACAACTATTAAAGTTGATTGTTGATAAATCAATCGTCTTACTATATTTTTGTCAGTATGAGAAGTTGAGCTCAACAAGAGAAACTCTCTCCTTTCGATTCATAAATTTACTTTCTCATGATGGTATTTCCAAATACATAAGATTTGTCGAATGTTTTGCTTTATTCCGAAATGAGAATAGTTGTGTAGTGGTTTAGAGAACCAAATGCCACTGTAACCACATCACTGACTGTAACAATGAATAGTACAAAGAGAGGAAGAAAAACAAGTTCAAAAATGGCGACCCTTTTTAAAACTAATCTTGAAAAAAAAGAAAATTTCGCATTTAGTCGTTCCTTTAAAGAGTCGATGACTCAGCAAACAAACAGTTATAACAAGTCTTGCAGTTTAACTCTAAAAAAAAACCTAATTTTTTGGTGCATTTTAGTGGAATACTTATCGATGTAAAAAAACACTCAAATTCATATAGACTTTCGGAACGGAATTTCCAGTAAAAAGATATAATGATGCATCTCTTAGGGAACAGATGATATATTTTAAATAGGTAAAGACTTGTAAAACATAAATTTAGTCTGGACATGCTTTCAAAGCAAAACAGAACTTATGACTTTGTACATGGTAAAAAATAGCACCAAAGGAAGCAATCTTTTCTAAAAATATTAAGAACAATTTCATGCCGACATGGAATATTCCTGACATAAGACTAGAATAAATCAAAGGATCATCAGAGTGGATAGGATGGTAGGTACGGTTGCTACTTGACGATAACAGATGACAAAAAAAAAAATACCGGTAAAAGAGAAATGATGAAAAATTATTAAAGGAAGCTCTACGACAAACTTTTTTTCCGGCAAGTACCTTTCTACAAATACAAATTTGTCTTACATAAAAGCTGCTAACAGGAACAACTGACGGGCTAATAACTGAACTGCGGAAGTGGAAGGAATTTATCAACAACTGCATGCCATCAATTTCAAAACGTCGATGAATATATACACCAGGTAAAACAATTATTCACGCAAATAAGCAGGCATTACTGTCCTTGAGTGAGGAGACCTTTGTAGTTCGTTACGAAATAACACATCACGCGTATTATGAACAACATAGGACACTGCTCTATTTATGAACTTTTCTTCGATCAGAGATCTGCAAATTTATCACAAGATGATCATAAAGATTTGCCATAAGTCTTCATATTCTGAGCATGGCAATCCTACGTAGCCTTGCGAAACATTGGTAAAAGCATCACCGCATCGAGAAGCACAAGACTAAAATAGAAAAATATTGAACTGTCACAGCCTCTGAATAAAATTTTTGATGATGTCTGATAAAAATGACAACTTGCAAACACATAAACTACCCAGTATCCGCTAGGAAACTCTTGAAAACTCTACTCTTTTATGTAGCTCACCAGAGTGAAATACGCATTCTTCATGATGGAAACATCGAACAAACAGCAACAGAAAGCTTTTATTATGAGCTTTTTTTAAAATCGGAGCCCTTTCCACCAACGAAAAAAATTTCCACTACAATCAAATTTCTTAACAAAGTGATAAAATACCAAAGCAAAAATTTATAAATGCTTATTTACAAACAAGTGCATAAGTTGAATGAAAAATGATTTGTAACAGATCCACCCACTACAAAAATATGTTGAAAATACGTATTTTTAGGGTATACTCTGAATGGCAATTACATCAAGATCTTTTATACGAATTGTTTGGCTTTATTAACGTTACCATTTCATGCCCGATTAAAACTCAGTTACTGTATTATCAGTCTCATTTGCGAAAGCCTGCAAGATTCACTTGATGAATTTCATTTAACTCGCCATTTTAATTATGCTTGCTATTCAGGGATTTTTCAAACTAGTGATATACTGCTGATGAAAAACACGTCCCACCTCAAGTGGGAGAGAATGGAAGTAAAAATGACATTCTTATAATATGCCCCGACGTATTTGCAGTACTGATAACAAAGAAGATGTCACTTGGTGACACAAAAGTGGGTGCTGTAACATTGACACTAAGTAGGGCAAACATAATTTCCACCATGAATCACATCACGAACGAATACTACCGCACTAAATATTTACAAAGATAATAATATGACTGACGTGCACGTTCCACAAACTTTGATACCGCACATAATAAGAGTTCTCCCATGGGCACGATAGTTCGTGACAGTGGAGATCACTATTTTAATTATTAGAAAAAGAGCCTCATTCAACAGCTTTTCGATAACTGATCTTAAACGTGATTAAAAAAATTAAAAAATCTTATCTTCATATTTCCGAACAAAATACAGGAAAATGATGAACAAAAAAAAAAAAAAGAATAAAAATAAAAAAGATCATCTTTTACAAATAATAAAACGAAATGTACAAGCATAACAAACCAAGAGTTCTATACGAAACAACTGTATCATCGGAATGATCGCTGATATTACAATGAAAGTAAAAACTGCAAATAAATAATATTGTCACTTTTTAAGAGAATAATGCATGTATAACAAATCCAGTGAAAATATGAGCATGATAAATTGTGGGTTAAAATGAAAGAGGAAAAGACGGATTCAAAACGAGAATTCTAAACCCGTTCCATGAAATCCATACAGGATCTCATCCTTTCAAAATCCCAGTATAAAAATATTTTTAATAGAAGTATTCGTATATGTCGTCAGTCAAGATGCACTATCACCACAATATTTTTTATGCCATATTCTTATCACTAGCTACTGCCAACAGTGTTCACTGGCGTAAGTTAACTACTTTTCAAAATTAGTATTTGATTCAACTGACCATCTACCTAAGTTCAAGCGTGCGAAAAAAAAAACGCTTCCACAAATGTTTCGAACTGGCCATCACAATGTTTTAAAACACCCACGCCTTAAGTGAAAAGCAATCCAAACCACGTTTTTAGCATTAAAATTAAATGGAGTGATGACTTTACAAAATTCAAAATGCTGTCTGAAAACTATGCTTAAGCACAAGGTTTCCAAATATGCATCCAGTTGGGTTTAGAATGGCGAGATCTAATATGTGCCACAAAAGACGGAGTCGGTTTAGACAAGATCAGTAAAGAACCCGCGTCCTGTAGTTTAGCCTTGCGTGAAACGGGGGTCGACAACGATCCAAATGATAAGTGGAGACCTGCACCAGGAAACAACTCTGTTTGCTTTGATGTAAGACCGTTTAAATTTTAAATTTCCTTTTAAAATCTAAAAATTTCAAATCATAAACTTCCGGTAAATATCAAATGCCCCTAAAAAATTTAAATACCACATGCGAAAGTTACAAATATGAATTGAAATAAATATCATTTATAAATGTCTTATTTGCGATAGAATTGATATTTCATATCCAATGATGTTGAACAGTTGGTCAAATTAATGATTTTCAAAGGAGATAGTAAACAGAACTGTACGTACTTATTGTAACCTGCTGTGTCCAAATGCTGATACCGTGTACCTAATTAAACGAACGCCGCAAACGCATCGGTCATGCTTTGCGTTCGTAACTTATCATCATGAGAAACGTGGCACTGACTGGTACATATGGCGAACTGAGGTAATTTCTGAGCTTTGTTCTTAAAATTCTAGAAATGTTGTATATTTGAAAAAACGAACATAGGAGATATCCATTCCTCGAAAGAGACCGATAACCTGCTACTCACCAATAAGACGTATCCATCATTAACATGGCTGAAAAATCAAACTGAATAAAGAGGTAATCATTTCAGAACTGCCGTTTGTCCACAATAACATTCACGATTCGATGTGAGTTTCATTTTGATCGCAAAGAATTCCCAAGTGATGAGGAAATATTCAAGAAGCTACGAAAGGCATAATACAAACTTTACTTGATGTACGCTAATGTAACTATTGCTTGAAACAGTAATAGTTCTCAAAAGGAACCCCATAAGATCTTGATGAAAATGTCATCTTATAAGAATCCCCTAGAACTAATAGCATCCATTCCCGTCTCTGAATCTACACCTCCTCTAACTTCAAGACAGTGTCCACATACACAGACATATACATAAGAAATATATATATATATATATAATAAAACCCAGCTATTCATCCACCCACCACTGTCAGGAAACCCCTACAATAACTGGTGAGAAATTAATTCACAGTACGACATTCCGACTGGGACACGATGCAACTTCTGTTCTCCCTTGTTCTGTCATATGCAAAATTCGCTTCTTCCTTACAGTCTTTAGGATTTGAAATGTATTCATCATTTCCACAGAATTTGGTTCTGTCCAGTAATAAATAAGGAATATAATGCGCAAATGGTCCTCCATTTCACAAATTCAATGCTGTTGTTTCTTCTCTTTCGGCCTTTACAATGTCCTGCTACCGTACTCAAATTTCTCCACTTTATTACTATCCTCTCTCATCCTGCTAATGAACAGAGAGTGGAGTAATTGCGATGACTAAATTTCCTGACAGCCTAATTTTGGAACATTAATTTTAAATTCGCTTCAAACTCAAACTTCCAAAATACAATGCTTGTCTTCAAGCGACAGCGGTTAGATGTCATACATGGACAAATAGTATCTTCGAGAAAGCCACTCACTTAAAGACCAGAATATAATGAGCACAACGTAAAACAAACAGGTCTAGTAATACAAGTGAATTTTTAAAACAATAGTTATTTGGGTTCCATTTTATAATCCAACGATTTTAGTACTCTACACTGAACTGGTAGGAAACTCCATGCTCCAAAAACAAGCAATTCATAAACTTGAATTGGTGGTCATAGATACTTGGTTTTACCTATCTGTTTGCTACTGCAAAGTATTTCTGCCTAGACCGATCGGTACTTTATAGGAGTAGTAAGTATTCGGATTTTTAGCAAATCATCTAACACCATCATTTTTAGGGAAGAAAACGAGTATTTAATGACAGTACCTTCACTAACACCTGTGCTCTTTTTTAAACTACGAGTAATCGTTAACTTAAATTTCACTGAAAAGGAAATTTTACACTTCAGACGTTTTAGACATATAACGTTTAGTTTGTTTAATTGGCTTTTGTCACTTTCACTAGCAACTTCAATACATTTGAGGAAAAACACTTCTGGGTCTTACTTCATCATTTCAAATATATAATAAATCTGAGATTACAAGAGCAAATTTTTATGACTGGTTCGGAATTTAAAAATTGGATGATGGAAACAACGGTTAATGGAAGGAAAATCCTTTCTTTGCCCTCATATATTTCCGAGTTTTTACCTCAAATATGGTAAAGGACGCTTGAAATAACTCCAAAATAATCTCATTATAAGAATTATCAATGAAAGTTTAAAAAAAGCGATCGAAATGCGAAGGCTTGGGAAACTATGGGAACAAGTGAAATAAGAGATATGAACAGTATGATATCGTCAAGCGGAAATCTTGCAGTCTTTTTTTTTCTAGTGGAGACTTGAGAAAGTTGAAGGAATATGCTGTCTCCTTTCTACAGTTTTGCTAAAAATCCAAAGTATGACATCTCGCAAACTCCACTATTTATATAAGTTTATCAGGGTAATCTAACTTTTGTAATTTATGGCAGCAAGGAATATATACGAACAACTGCAACATCAAGAAAGAAATAAGCAATGATATATTAAAGGTTCATGTTGAATGCCCGATGAAATACATCGAATGGAAGTGAATAACCACTTATACTAATTACTCTCGGAATTAATTGGTAATGGAAGTTACGAAAACTTGCCTTTTTTTAGTTACTGGGTTTGCTAAAAGAACTGTAAGTGTTGCCCGAAGTAATGCTCTACATTTACCGATTTTTTTGTCACTCTGCAAAAAAATTTTACCTGTCATGTCATGTCATGTTATAATAGCGAAAGCGAGCTATCATGTTATAATAATAGCGAAGTGAGCTATCAATTTAATTTTAAGGACAGATAAAATTAATGGAATTCCAAATAACTGTGATTTATTTAAGTTAAACTAAATTTAAAGAAACGGAAATTTGCATCACCTTTTTGATGTGGTTGAACTTCCGAATCACTTTGACATTCAATACACTGCAGTTCTTGTATATGACGCAATCACAAGCCAAACACTGCCGAATATCACGCCAATCGTTAGGCCATTTATTTGAAAACACCAGCCGGCAAAACTGTTGATGAAAAATTCACGGTACAACTTAATTTCTTATCTGCATTTGTTAACAATTTGTCGTCTTTGATTCACTATACAGCTTCTTAAGTACTAGTATTCCCGCCCGAAAAAATGTCCCTGTCAAACTAGGTACTCCCAAAACATTGTTTACATTTTGAAATGTTTTTAACTAGTATGCTTTCAAAGAATTTCTATTCTCGAGAGGAATGGAAGAAGCATTTCAGAATGTGAGCAATATTTTTGAAGTTGGCGAATCAAAGGAGAACATTTGTCACCATCGAATTATATCTTCACATAGAAATCCTACAGACTGAATAATTAATTACGATACGCAGTCAGTGTCTGTTTCTGACTTCTGTATCTTTGTCGGTTTGTATAATCACTAAAATCCATGAAGAAATGAAGCAGAGTGATTTAGAAAACCCAAATGTATAATGTACTGATGCAGTTTCCGATGGTCAATTTGCGGACCACAATATCAGTAGGATGAACTTATTGGCTAAACAATACATGAAGTTTTGCCAGGATGTGAACTCACTGAGAGACTTTTAATTTATAAAAAAATGAGAATGAACTGGTTGATTTGATTTCCATTTTACGAAAAAGAGGTTAGTTATGCAGAGAAGAGACCCGATATAAAGACACTTAAGCTTGCATATGACTGGAATTTCAAACTCATTTACTGACTTCAGTAAGTTTATCAGATGTGGAACTTTGGCTTGACGCCGGGCCTACAGCAACGTAGCGCAATATGGCTTTGTGTATCGATCTCAATTCAGAGTAGATGCTCTTCCTCTCTCTCTTTCATGCGCATATATGCATTCTTTGAACATCGAAGCCTAAGCCATGCGAAGCACGCCGTTTATCGTTAGATGGATTGGCTGTACCTCCCTCTTCTTGCCTTCTTTTCGCTTGGCTGGGGCAATCTTTCTAGAGCGCCTGTGCTCTCAAACTTATCAACCCATATCTTTCGTGGCCTGCAGTATAACCGCCTTTCCTAGAGCACTACTCAAAAGAAAAGACCATTACGGTGCGGACCAGCTATCTTAGCCAGTCTTATTTTCCGGCATTTGCGCTTTATCAGTATTTCCTGCTGTGATTCTCTACCACTTCATCATCTCACTTATTACTGCTTGTAAAGTGAGATTTAACTGAAGTTCTTTTCTCCCTTCTGTGCTATTTCAAACGTTATTACCACTTATTAGTGTCGTCCTGACAATAGTTACTTTCAATCGCCACTCTCATTGAAGATCACAGTTAATTAACAAGGATTCCAACGAATAAGCCCATTAAGCAATTAGCGAAAATCATGATAAATTAAGCCGGTTAAACCCGGTCTAATGCCAAAACGAAGAAGCAGCTCAGCTGTTAAGTTTCTGCTACTTATCCCTTCTTTTCTCTTAGCCCACTTTAGCAAAATTTTATTTGGTTCTATAAATTTTCGACTCATAATATTAAACGGGATTAGGTTCATGTAGTCCGTTTGTATCGATTAAATTTATGCTAAATCACTGTATAGCTATCGAGTTGCTTACTGTAAGACCTTATCATTTCAAATATTTCCGATCAAAATATTTTTGCGAAGATTCCCATATGTTCATTTTGTGCAACGACATAACATCTACCATCGTCGTAGTGCAAAACGATTTTCTAAAATTTCCAATTCGAAAATCTCGTTGATTTCGAGAATTGATCTTTTAAAATTGATTGGAGTATGTGACGGCAAACTTGTTACCCATAAATCCTTCGGATCTCCCACCATAATTGAGCAAAATTAAGCACCAGTTTTTTTTTTAACACAAAAATTTTGATCTGAAAGGAATGTTTATTTTCAATAGTTTTTAAAATTCGTGAATTGAGGCATTTGAACGATATTGATCTACTTCAAAATGGAAAAATGAAAACAACGAAATGATAGTCTCCTTGGTTTAGACCAAGTTCTCTTCCACTTCACGAGATCTTTTCTTCCCGTGGTTCCAACAATTCGTGCTTTGGCAAACTCATTCTACACTGATTAGAGATTCTTGTTTCACTTTTTTCATCTGATAGCTTAAACATTCTTCCTGATATTTCCAATCATTTTGTAAATAATGCCCTTAAGTACTTACGTTATGTCAAAGTGAAACACCCGATAATCTAGAAAGTCATATTGAATTACTCTTTAGATAATTGCACTGATGAATGAAGTCGCTTTGAATTGAACAAGAAAAACGGACTTTTTCTGCACAACTTTAGCTATAACGGTTTCTTGACGGATCTTTACAAAATCCCTTGTATTACATTTCCTACTTTTATTCAAGTTCGAAATAATGCAACCTTTATTCCTGTGAATTCAAAGATCCAGTTGAGAATATTATATAGTCTTGACAATGTATATGCTAATGGATGACACAGGCGTTAACTAGTAGCGAACAAAAAATGATAGAACAAAAAAAAAAATAGAAATAAAACCAATAAGAACTAAGAAGAAGCATTAAGCATCCATCTACACCACCAATACATTTTGGCGAAAGGATGATAGTATAGTAATTAATCTTAATTAATGAAACTTAGATCAAATATAAAGCTTTTGTTAATTCTTATATCCGGTTGTCTTTTACAAATCATCAAGTCAATATTATATGGTTAAGAATTAATATAGGCATAAGAAGTCCTTTTGTATGGAATACTTCTAATCTAATCATAAACAAGTAAGCAAAGAATGAAATTGGGATCGTTGCAGATTGTGGAGATAGAATGAATGATGTTGAATTGCAGTTGTACAATGATAGAATGGATATTCTTGAGTCATTTAGACTGTACTGTTTCGAGATATCTTTAATTTGAGATGAGATACCTCCAAGATCATCATACTGATTTTAAATTACGAAAAAGTGCAGTTTTGAATGTTATCGCGGATGAAAGCGTATTTTTTCCCTAAGTGAGAGAAACATCGCTAAACAGATTATCGCTCAATTTATTTGTCCGTTTTAATGCTGTATTCTAATAGAAGATGTATAGCATTCATATAAACGGATATTTCTGATAATACAGGAAATTTCCTAAAAATAATAGTAATGTGGTAAAATTTCCACTTTGGATGGTATATTAGGAGAAGGGAAAAACACTCAATTCTTTCCCGTTTACGTAAGTTATTGCGGTAAATAATTTAAGCAAACAGCAAAGCAAGAGGAGCAAATGAAAGATTCTCTCCCCATACAGAACTTTTTATATTCAATAAAATCAAGCAGATTTGTCAAAATTTTAAGAAGAATAGTCTTCGAATGGGTGGGAGAAGAGTCGAAAGTTCAGGTACGCGTAACCGACCACAAAAAGTTAGTAGCTAAGTGAGAGAAAAGAATTCTCTTACCATAAATTCCAAACACTTTCAGACAAATTTTATAGACATTTCAAAAAGAAAGGCTAGGAATTTCTAGGAAATTTTGACAAATCTGCT
>NW_018108491.1:19029-27038 GCF_000183805.2 Loa loa
GCAGATTTGTCAAAATTTTAAGAAGAATAGTCTTCGAATGGGTGGGAGAAGAGTCGAAAGTTCAGGTACGCGTAACCGACCACAAAAAGTTAGTAGCTAAGTGAGAGAAAAGAATTCTCTTACCATAAATTCCAAACACTTTCAGACAAATTTTATAGACATTTCAAAAAGAAATGCTAGGAATTTCTAGGAAATTTTGACAAATCTGCTCGATTTTATTGAATATAAAAAGTTCTGTATGGGGAGAGAATCTTTCATTTGCTCCTCTTGCTTTGCTGTTTGCTTAAATTATTTACCGCAATAACTTACGTAAACGGGAAAGAATTGAGTGTTTTCCCCTTCTCCTAATATACCATCTAAAGTGGAAATTTTACCACATTACTATTATTAAGTCTGCTATAAAACCCTCGATTTCTTTTCCATGCAATTTATTACAGATGTCTGGGAAGTGGTGAGAAGTTTACGTCGTCGAAATTGTTTTTTTCTTCAAATATTTAAAAAAAAGATAGACTAGACAAAAATGCTAACAATCGCTTAAACAGAGCCAAAGGGGCTTTGGGTTATCAGCATTCTCGACGTAGCAAACGTCATCGGTAATTCGCTTTGAAGCTGACTAAGCAGATGTCAAGTAGCTTCCATTAGTGCTACCAACCAAGTAATTCTGTCATTCATTGTTCAGCTTTCATGAATATCATTTAATTTTCATGACCGCCTTTTTCTATTGACGTACTTTTGAACTCTTTTTATCCAATCCTTTGATGTGTTCAATTTCGCTATTCCTTGCCAGTTTGAACTGATTTCGCTTTTCGATGTGTAGATTAGATCATCTTGGAATTGTTAATAAATTGGATTACAGATACAAATGCTTGGAGCATCAAGTAGTGAAGAAGATGATGACGATAATTTAATCAATGATAACGATGATACGTCGGAGGTTTGTTTTTTTAAAAAAATAAAAGTTGCCGTCCTTCATGGGTAACTAGAAACAGTTATATATTGCATAGTTGTTGAAGACTTTCAGTTTTTTAAGGACTTTGGTATTAGAAAATAAATGGAAATACTTTACTTGTAGATCCTTTGCCTTCGACGTCATCAGTTTCCACTATCAAATTCTCCACGTTCTGTGTCTCCAGCTCCATCAGATTCTGCTTCACAATCTAATTCGTTACATCGTGGTGATTCGTTACATACAACAAGAAAAGACTCTGGAGCATCTTATGGTGCACTGGTAATGAAAACGGTATCTCGGTTTCCGAATATTTAGAAATCTAATGAGATTCGTTTATTATCTCAACTTCATAAATTATTCTGATAATACATGCGCAACTTTGTTTCAGAGCCAAACTAGGCAAGTCACTCCGCAATCTGTTGTCAAGCCAGTCATCAATCAGCCTTCGCAAGAAATCTCCGATGATGATTTTGTATCAAATGAACAGAGTACGCCGGCATGTATGATCATTGATTCTGCTACGGAGATGAGCAAAGAAGAACAAGAAAAGATGAAGTGAGCGTCTTATTTTGCTTTACCCAGTCCGATAATTTGTGAGTTATGGTCTGATGATGAAAAGTAATAGTTTCTGTTGACTTTTAATCAATAACGTAGGAGTGTTAAAAGACTAATTCTTATTTCAGTACGTTTTGCAGGCATTCCAGGTCACTGGAAGTCTTAACTTTTTTCATCTGAATGGTATTGTATAATGACAATATACTGATTAAGGAAGCTCTATTTGATAATACAATTCTAATAAAGTCAAGTATTCAAATACTTCATTATAGTATAAAAATGTCAATGGTTTTCACGTTTCTGAAAATTCAATTCAGTGTCCTTGTTCATGGTTTAAGTCTACTCTTGAGTCTGCATGCTACATGACCAATGGATGCTTCCATAGACGTTCACAAATCAGTTTTTGTAGGGCTGAAGTCGAAGAAGAGGAACGTAAACAAAAATTGAAACTATATGTTTTTGTTGCGAAATGTATTGCATATCATTTCAATGCAAAACAACCCACCGATATGGCAAGGCGACAGTTCAAGGTTGTGTTTTTTTCCACATTACAAGATTTTTTTGAAGTAACATTTGATAGGAATGTAATGACTGCATTAAATCAGAAAATGGAGTTTTGATTTCAACCTGTTGCTAAAGTGAAGTCAAAAAGTACGATTGATATACTATGTCAAGCAATGTATAGCTTAATATTTCAACTTGCTATTGCTATTCTGCTTTCAGGTTATGAGGCAAGAACTACCAAGGATTAAAGACCGTTTCCGGTCATTTTTGACAGGCGAGACACAAATTACAGCAGACGAAACATTCACAAAAGCAGTTGAATCGTACCTTGAGGTTTGAGAAGACATCTGATTTGTGCAGCACTTCAGTTTTTTTTTTTTTTTGTTGGTTTTTCAGCCTGATTTTTCACATTCGATGGTTGAACTGTCGATGTACACAAATAAGAAAGAAAAAAAGATGAGGTACGACTAACTTCTTGAGTTCTTGCAGGTTTTTCTAAAGTCTGAACGAGTGCAAAAAGTTGTTCAAGCTGGTGGTTTCTCTCATTATGACTTCAGAGAGGTAAATTATTTTTGTTCAATCAGAGCTTAATTACTGCAATAAGTAAACCACAGCACATTAGATTATCGTGGTGATAACGCATCGCACTGAGTGAGATATCTTTTCGATTTTAAATTCACTTTATTTTTCTGATTGTAAACTTCAGCGTTTCAGATTTTTCGATGCAACGCAGAAAAAAAATCAAAACTTTGACGGAACTAGATGGTATATCAAAGGAAGCAATGCTCAATAATTGGATGACCAAGTTTGATACGATTATTCGTGGGGATGATGACGCGATCCAATCAAGACAAACAAGGTAAGTTTAGGCCGTCAATTCTCATTTACAGATAGTTGATTTAATTTAAGGATGCTTGATAACACATTTTTTAGTGCCGTTTATGGACATAATCGAAATTACGATTATTTCGAGTGCAGTTTTTATTTTCGGCCCCCAAATCATTAAATAGATTGACCGAAAATTTCTAATTTTTAAGCCCTATATAGTAAACACAGAAACACAATTTAGGAATCGCCTGCGTGGGATGAATCAATCTAATGCAGGTTTAACACTTCTCAAGGATCAACTATATGATATTTTTCAACAAATTCTATCTGTTAAGAAGTTCGAACATCAGATAATATTCAATGCCTTGCAGGTACCGGTTCAATTCGCAATCTTTTAGTCACGAAGGAGTAAGACAAAACACTGTATTTTACATATTTTCACTAACTGTATTATTACTGTTTTCTTCAAAATATAAAAATATGTTTCATGTGCTTAGCTGGACAATCCAGATGAGCAAGCAGCGGCTATTCGGCGCGAAGTTGCCACAAGAGAAGAAGCACTGCGAGACATGTCAAGAGTAAATATTCGATTTTGTGCATGATTAGGGAGTGTAGAATTATTATTTTTTTGAGTATTAATGTAGCAGTGGATCTGTTTTCCCTCATTCTCATGTTCATCCTTTTAAACTTGAACCCATTTGTACTTCCTCGGTCCATTATATTGATAAGACAATCAGCCTACTAGTTATTTTAACGCTTGTACGAGAACACGTTTAATCTTTCTTTCAAAAATAACCCATATACTATTCAGAACATGCCTGATTTCCGCAGAACTTGAACTGTACCTATGTAGGATAAGTTTTTGTAAAGGTATATATGTATATATATATATATGTATATAGTATATATATAAAATAAACACTAAAATTTATTTCGTTCTATCAGAAAGTTCACTCATTCTATAAGGAAGTGTAGGAAAATATTTTGTAGATGAAGAAATTGATGCCTAAATTTGTGGTGAAAGATATGGAAACTCTTTTTATTGACGAGACACGTCAGTCCATTAATCTACTTATCAGTAATTTGGAATCAGTACCTGTTACTCCTCGAGGCCAAAGCGTTATTTCGAGGAAGAAAGATTCCAAAGGAAGAAGCAGGTGAGAAGCACTTCTACTATTTAAACTGACTGCATTTTATTATCCTTTTCCCGCTGTTTTTATATATATTGTGAATGGGTTTTTTCTAATCCTCACTATTTTCCATTTTTCATGAAGCAGAGATTATAATTTTTATGTCAAGATCAAATTCTTCATTAATATCACAATAAATCTTCAACTGTTCAGTTCTCGTTGATCGTTTGCTCATTGTTACTTCCGTTTACTACTGGACTTGAAGTCAGTATATTGTATTGTTATGCTTTATGGATTTTTTATAGATGTTTGATATATGTTATATATATACGTCATAAGTTCCTACGTCGAACTTCCGCTACTAGTTCCTTAATCTTAAATGGTCCTTGTAGTCTCCTAAATTGTTTAGATTCGGTTCTATAAGTCAAACATCAAGGGTATCTTAAAAGATATAACTTGCAGAAATTTTTATTTCTAAGTTTAATAAAGATTAAATTTCCAGTGCCTCTTCTAAAGCTAAAAGGTCGGTTTAATTTTTATAACATTCTCCTAACATCAATCACTTTTTAAAAAACGGCAATTTGACAGCACACTTTTTTTAACTATACATTTTGCTGCACTGATTCACTCATCACAACCTTTAAATAATTGTTTATATTGTAGTATCGTTCACTTTTGAACATGCTCTGAACTATGAGTGCATCTCAGTTCAACGTAATGCATTAGAGTGATTTTTGCATTTTTGATTGTAAGAACGAATATTGGTTAATCAATTTTTTCTTTTCAAAATGGTGAATTTCGAATTCGTTCCAAATCAAGAAATCAGTAGCTTGGAATCCTCTAGCTTCCAGATGTTGTGCTGTGTTTCATCATGCCCATTCCCGCTTCAGTATTTCATTAGAATATCGGTTAGAAAGTATTAATGTGACTATTTTAGATCGCGCAGCATCGAAGATCTCTCCCTTTTCAACAGGTTTGTATTCTTCATGCTGCTTTATTTAGATTTAATTTTCACAATTAATGTAACATGCATTTCCTCTCTCTTTGCTGTATGTTGTTTTCCTTCTCTTTATACATTGAACTGATTTTGCATGCATTTTTCTTTCTATTGCGCTAAAATCTTTAGTAATTGTTACAGAGAAGGTAATATGTTCAAAGCAATGAAGATCTTTCTTTAAAATGTTAGCTTTTTCAAGTGAGTATTTCTGATTTCGTCTCACTTTTTCCCGAACGAGCTGAAAAGTTCCAGAAGGAATAATTGTCTGAAGAGCTTGTCCCACACTAAAGTGTGGAATTAGAGCTTAGTATTAGCCTTTGATGGTATTACATAACAGCATAGCACACTCTATATTTTTAACATTTTCTGTATTTTTAACATTTTCGCGTATAAAGATATGAGCATTGAACGCTATAGAATAATATGCAAGATTAATTGCGTGTAAATTTTATCAGAAGACGTGTAAACCTGTGGTACTGATTGTACCAGAGGATAAATATCAGATCGTTTGAGTAATAAAAGCTCATCGTCATCACTTTTTAGTAAAACAAAGAGCCATCCTAACAGATTTGCTCGCAATTAACCTAGTGCAAACATACGTATAAAAGTAGTTTGTTATAGGACCGATCGACTTCATTGCATTTTTGTTAAATAACATATCTATAAATAGTGTGCTACTTGTTTATTTTCTTTCAATGAACTTTTCGTGAAGAATTGCTACAAACAGCTGTATTACTACTCAGTTCTCGTCAAAGTTATATTTCTCTTACATTCTGCGAAATATCTATTTTTGCTACAGTCAGCTTACTTCTTTTCCTATTTCAGATTTTTTCTGTTGAACCTCAAATATTTTATGAAAGAATGAAATGGAGTGTCCGTCTTTTTGTCTGATACTGATGCAGAAGCATAACATATACAGATTGTTAGTCTAGTGCACAAAAGCACAATTATGAGCTTGTAGTTTTCGTATTTTTGCCAATAATTTGCCATCATTGCTTGCTACCTAACTTTGCTTTAAGAGCATTATAATTTGCTCTCTCTGCACTTTGTAATACACTGTATTTCCAAAGCACAGTATTTAGCTTGAAACGACGTACCAGTTCAAGTTCACTGAATAAAGCTGACAGTGATGACGACGTGTCATTGACTAAAAGTGACGTCATCCTTACTTTCAATATGGAGGTAAATTTTTATAATTTCACCAAATTTATTTACGCGATCTCAAAAAATTTGGTCTCACGGTCATGAATTATTCCAAGACTTAAGCTAGAAGCATTTACAGTGATGTTCACTCATTTAGCTCATACTGTTTTTGCAGAAATGAGCGTATATCAAACAGTTGAATTTTCAGAGAAATTTTTTAAGCAAAACTGCCTCTTAGATGAACTGCCGAAAATTTGTGCGATGAATTATTGTAACTTTTATGTGAATTTGTGGCATTTTACTTTTCTAAATTTAAAGTTGTCGTTTCATAGGTCATTGTGATGGAAGTGCAAAACCTGAAGTCAGTCGCATCAAATAAACTTGTGTACTGTACAATGGAAGTTGATGGATGCCCTAAATTGCAAACTGATTATGCAGAAGCTTCGAAATCATCGTATGCTTCCATGAAATTTTTTGTTTTTATATACGTCATGATTGGATAACAATGCATGATAAGTTTTGGCAAATATACCAGTTTTGGAAACACTACTTTCATTATTTCTGTAGTGACTTACTACCCCAAGATAAATTTTTCGAATACTCGAATGTATTCCACTACATATCGTTAATCTAATCTGCCTATGTAGCAGATTAGTTTGGCGGTTGCGCTATAAATGCGCTCTATTGAATAACTGAACACACGTTCTTCATTATATGTTTATTATGGAAGCCATTCGCTTACTTCGAGATAATTTACCCAATTATATGCGTAAGCAGTTATATTTGTGTTGTACCAAACGTTTGAATCTTACTGTTATTTAGTTGGGACACGCAGGGCGACTTCACGACGAAACACCCTCTTCCAACCGTGAAAGTGAAATTGTATACAGAATTGAAGAGTTTAGTTGCTTTCGAGGATAAAGAGCTCGGAAAAGTAATTCTTATTTTGCTAATTACAAGCAAATCAGAAATTTTACACAACAATCTACATTCTTGCAGTGCATGAAGTAAGATATTTGTGTTCAGCATCAAAGTCGTCTGCAAACTTATTGGTGATAAAAAATTTCGCTTCGTGATTATTTAGGCTGTTGCTAAACTTAAGTCTCACAACGATACGAGAGTTTCAATTACTTGATAAGATTGTTTTCCTTACATTAACATTTGAGTTAGGAATAAGAAAGCTCCGGAAGTAGAATAATAGAAAATTTTTTTTCAAACACCAATTTTATTGTGAGAATCAACGTAGTTCTCTTAGCAGTAGCATTTGGTTGAAGCAAGATGAAGGGCTTGGGCTTGCCTTCTTTCTCTTTTATAACGAAACGTTTCCATCATATGTTAACTTGTCTTTAGGTTATCATAAGACCAACACCGAATTGTTCAAGGACGCCTGAGTGGTACAATATGACAGTGCCAAAGAACAGCTCAGACACAAATCTTAAAATCAGGATAGCTATTCGGGTTGAAAAACCTCCTAATTTAAAATACTGTGGGTATTGTTACGCTGTTGGAAGGATAGCTTGGAAAAAATGGAAGAAGCGGTTCTTTTGCTTAGTACAGGTAGGTGTAGTCCGCTTATTTGTTTCCAAACTAGCCTGCATTTATAGGAGTGAGGAAGTTCTGTCCTCCAGTTTTTCTAGGATATGTTCCTGTCTGGCTTATTCATAACTCCCTATGTTTTATTTTTATAAAATGTCGTGGGACTTTAAGTTTCCACTAAAGTTAGAAATTCTCATATTTAGGTTTCACAATATGCATTCGCGATGTGCAGTTATCGTGAAAAGAAAACCGATCCGGCAGAATTTATTCAACTGGATGGATTTACAATAGATTACATGCCAGAACCAGACCCAGGTTTGTGAGTTCGAAAAAAAAAAATAGAAGGAAAGAAAATCAAAATTCATAT
>NW_018108491.1:27201-37634 GCF_000183805.2 Loa loa
CCGCTTATTTGTTTCCAAACTAGCCTGCATTTATAGGAGTGAGGAAGTTCTGTCCTCCAGTTTTTCTAGGATATGTTCCTGTCTGGCTTATTCATAACTCCCTATGTTTATTTTTATAAAATGTCGTGGGACTTTAAGTTTCCACTAAAGTTAGAAATTCTCATATTTAGGTTTCACAATATGCATTCGCGATGTGCAGTTATCGTGAAAAGAAAACCGATCCGGCAGAATTTATTCAACTGGATGGATTTACAATAGATTACATGCCAGAACCAGACCCAGGTTTGTGAGTTCGAAAAAAAAAAATGAGGAAAGAAAATCAAAATTCATATCACGGAGGCGTTTCATTATCATTCGTCGGCAGAGTAAACTTAAACCTTTGGTAATTCACTCAACAGAAAAGCATATTTAAATTTTGATGCCAATTCATGTTCAGTTTGATAGAGGTGGTAATAAGGTCCGGTGGTGATACCACTATGTTTTGAAGGAATCCACACATTTAAGTCTTTCAGTATAAAAAGGGAAAGAAGTGTCGGGTACCCTTTCCCTTCAATTTTCTTATCTGACCTATAGTAATATTACAAGAATATTTGAGTAAAAGTTGTATTATCGCCAATACATAGGGAATAATTATTCTTCAGACCTGTATAATCAAGGCGGAAAATATTTTTTCACAGCAATCAAAGAAGGCGATGAACTGAAATTTGCTACAGATGACGAAAATGAAAGACATTTGTGGGTGCAGGTAAAAATTTTCAATTATTTAAGAACAGAACTTTCACCGAAATATTGAATAGCTTATATTTTCTTCATCAAAATAAAGTTAATATTGTTGCGGAGATTCCTTCAAATCAAGGAATTCCGAATCAACTAATCCGGGAAATAGATGGTGCTTGAGCGGGAAACTTATATATAACTCAACGTTTGGTTTATGCCACAGCATCAGTTCTGCTTACCAAAAATGACCTATTTAGAGCACACATTCAATGTCAATGCTTCATTTAAACAAGCAAAACATCATACTCATTGAAGTTTGAGAATAGGGTAAAGACGTTTCGTCCCACAATTCCTTTAATCATTCGCTTTACCGAATATAGTGCTTCATACTTCAACTATCCTGAGGGAAACTTCAGAGGGAACCAGCTACTAGATATTTTAATTAATCTTTTCCCCCCAGTCCCCACCCATTTTGATTGACTTAACAAATTCTGCTAGTTAATAGTAATCATCTGCTTTATCCGAACTTAAACTATATACTGAAAGAGGAAATTAAATCAAACATGTTCATTGTATGGCAAAATTTGTCTTAAGTAGGTTAATAGAACCATTCACCAATATACTTACTATACCAGTTGAGAAAGATCTAAAGTCGAATGAGTATATCGTCATGGAGTCGCCTGTTGAAAACTGGGGGCAATTAATGTTAGACGAGATGTGGTGAAATAGAATCATCTGTTAGTTTTAGTATAAGTTTGAGTCGCGGCGTAATCTGGTACTGGACGGAAGATGACTGTGTGCATTTATGGACATGTGTATGTGAACAGATGTGGGAACCATTCATCCTGCCAAGTAAACACGAAGGCAATGAAAAGTGAATAAAGAAAAAGATGAACTTATATAACATCGAAAAATGGATGAGCCTTGTATCATTCGCTCAATTACATAATGATGTAAGCATAACGCATTCCCCATTTGTCGTGATATATAGCGAGAAAACGAAACCGGTGTTAACCTATCAATTGATAAGATTATCACTTGCACACGGGACGTTTATTATGAAGGTAATCGAATGATGATATTCATGATGAATGTTGCTTTTGTATTGGAAGACGAACTGCTTATGGACTGATTGGGCCGTGAGAGAACTTTCTGACTCTTATGCTATTACAAGGAATCATAACTGATGACTGAGAAGGCTGTTGCTTTGCACTAACTCCGTTAAGAAGAAGAAAGGGTACTGCTTTGACATGTTCTGGAATGAACTGGTCACTAAAACCAGCAGTGACCTGACCAACACGCTTTTTCAAATCTTTGGCTTGACCGCAGTCAGATAGGGAAGGTTGTCACAATGGGAAAGAAATTGAGTTGGTGATTAGAGTGGCATAGATGCTAAGGCGTAGCAAAACGACAGTTTTCCTTGCGAATATAAACGAAGAATCTGGAAATTTGGACAGCAGAGCTTCGAGGTTTTGTTGATGCTCTCTTTCGTCATTGGCAACAATAGTGATATATAGCCAAGATAGGCAACGGTAACCGGGGGCTGGGCATACACATTACCTGTTGAAAAATTAGGTTCTGGCGATGAGTGAAGAGATGTTGAGTATGATATCCAAAGGGATCACGTGATAAAGTCAATATTTTTTGTAGATAAGAACTGATAATTTGCGCAACATTTGTCGCAAAAGGCAGCACATCCATTTGTCCTGGGTTTCGAATAGATTTTTGGAACAAAGGTAGTGAAGTTTAGTCGTTTTCAAGGGGCTGAAGTTGAGCTGGGTCAGCGCTGTTCTAAGAGCAATCTACAGAGCAATCTACAGCTTGTCCTTGGTAATTTTACTAAGGCCACCTAATCGCGGAAATGTAACGATGGTAATAGCCTTCCGGCTACTGAGGAGAAAAGAGATTAAGGAATATGCAGTTATATTTGTGGACAGATTAGGAAGAGTTGAGCATTTATAGGCAGTCAAATAGCACGCTGAAGACACTGTATAGTGAACAGAGGAAACGTTAAAAGGGAGATGATCTTTGTCGATCGTTATTCAACTTTTCACGCATTAATATGCAGGCATTATACCGAGCAACGGGTCAAGCATATAAACCGGTACCTCCAAAGCAATCGTCGGTAGTACCGTCCAAAGCGCAGGGTTTTGCTGACAAAGCTAGTAAACATGGAATGGACGAGCTGATTCAAGCGGATCCAATCAATTTTGATCACGATCACCTTTTCAGTAAATTGCAGTCACTTACTTTGGATTTTCGACTGAATGAACCTATATGCTCATTAGTAAGTCATTATTATTTTGCTAAAATGATTCAGAACCATAACAGTAGCTAATAAGTATTGCTGTTCAGGAGCAACACTTTTTTCCCAGAAATTCTGAGTAAGTTAATGATTTTTAAATAGCAAGTTATAAACTAAAATAGTTACAACACTTTTTAGGGTTGGTTCTCACCTGGACAGGTATTTGTGTTAGACGAGTATTGCGCCCGCTATATGGTCCGTGGTTGCCATCGGCATGTTTCACTTCTCAATGACTTGCTCAACAAGGCCGATGAGGGCTTCCTTATTGATCCCACACTTATGCATTATTCATTTGCTTTTTGCGCATCTCATGTTCATGGCAATAGGTTCGATTTTATTATTGCATATCGATCGTATGTCGGGCTAGCAGTGAATTCAGGGTGTTGACCATAACACAAATATATACCATAATTTTTTTCGAGATCACATATAATTTATATTGCGAATACTTGAAGAACGACGCGCTTGTTTGTCTGACCAGGGCCGTATATGTCTGTTCTGAATGAGCGTAAATCATTGGATTTACCATTAATAAATAGTTCGAACTGCGTAGATCTAAAATGACTAGTATTTGGCAGTATATCTTAGGTTTGCTGAGAACTGGAAACATTTTCATTGTTCATTGAATTGTGCAATCGCAACCATTTTCATACTGTGGAAAAATGTCAAATTGAATTTTAAAATGTTTACTAAAGAAACTAAAATAACATGATTAGGAATCTTTCGGTTGTGTTTCAAGATTCAGTCCGTTTTTTAGGCCAATATAATTTTATAAAGGGGTAAAAATATAGTATACCTAATACGGTGCAAGTGAATGTGCATTACATTAATTTCTGTTGTGTTTTAGAATCATCTTTTCAAAATTGATTTATGTGAACTTTTCTTGGCCAACTTTTTTTCCATTTTAAGTGTTTTCAGTATTTAAGCTTTCAGGCCAGATGGAGTTGGAACAGTTACATTAGAAGAGAAAGAAAAATTTCAAGACGTTAAGGAAAGATTAAGAACGCTGCTTGAAAAGCAGATCACAAACTTTAGGTATGATTTCATTTAAGTTGCGTTTTTCAGCGCACTAATTCATACATAGCATTACTTATATCTAAAAAAGAAAATGAAAATTGGTTTTGCTATTGAATAGAAGCAGGATTTGCAGGTATTGTTTTCCTTTTGGTCGACCTGAGGGTGCATTGAAAGGAACGTTGTCATTACTTGAAAGGGTTAATATAATTTTCTTTAATAATCTCACTGTTTTTATGTTTTTTGTTATTCGACAATGTCTATCGCTGTTTGATAGCAGCTATGATCTAATGTACTGTATAGGTCCTAATGAAAGACGTTGCTTCACCAGTGCCTCCAGAAGAAGTTCGGAACGTCATCCGGAAATGCCTTCAAGATGCAGCCTTAGTTAATTATACTCGAATCTGCAATGAAGCAAAGCTTGAGCGTGAGGTTTTACAAAGGTCACTCCAATAAACAGTTATGCATTCTGCATGCAGTGCTGTTTTCAAGAGCATACTTTAGTCGTTAAGGCAGAAAATTTCAAAAAGAATAGTATTGCAAGGATTCAGTGAATGACGTTGAAAACATGGATAACATAGCTTTGGTTAGGGACACTTTCTCTTTTATTGTAACAAAAAGCTGCATTTGAGGGATAACAGAACATGCCTTCTTAGATTTCCGAAAGCGCTCGTTCTTGTTATATAGCACTGAATTACTTGTTAAGATAAAGAAATGATTTAGAAATGCTAGGAAATGTTGTTCACAATTGTTTGCATTTAAGAAACAAAAAATATTGGTAGGCTATTTTTTGTTTGTCAAATGCAAATAGTTGTGACGTCTTTATTGCACAAATTCAGATCCGAAAAAATTTCCTTGGTTTACACAGAGTTTGTAAAACTTTACTACTGTATTTTTGGTGCAGTCGTTACAGTGGTAGAATTTCTAGAGCGTATGGGTATGGATGTTAGTCCACAGCAGAGGATTGAAGACATGATACGGGTTACAGAATTTTGCATTGATTTGTTACGAGAAAACGAAGAACATCATGGTGATGTATGTTTTTTATTTTGTTTAGAAATCTGTTTCTTTTTTCCAGGTTACTTTAGTTTTCGTGTTATCGCTTTTTTACAAGTTTTTACAACCACGTAATTTGCCTACAGGCATTCACTTGGTTCAGTGACCTTCTTGCTGACCATTCAGAAATATTTTGGTCACTTTATTCGGTGGATTTGGATGCAGCGTTGAATGTGCAGCCACCGGACTCGTGGGATTCATTTCCATTGTTCCAACAACTGAATGATTTTTTGAGTAGCAACTGTAAGTTGCAATAATTGTCTTGGAAAACTGTTTTTAAGTAATTTCCTTACAAAATGATAAGACTTAAATTGTCTCGATTAATTCGGTTAACAATTGATTTACTGTCGAAGTCTATGTATAGAGTAGTTCATGTTGTACAGAGGGATCCACATAGCAAATTTTACCTTTTGGCGTTTCTCCATCTCCTTTTTTTAAAGTTTATCAGTTCTAATGGTATAAAAAGAAAATGCCGTCTCCAGGCAATGCTTGATGACCATTGAATCATTGTAGTCATTCTCTGCCTCACATTAAAATTTTTGCTTTTTCCGGTCACTGTTATATCCTAATGTAAGAATATATTGCGCATTTAGCATCTTATCGGGTCGTAGTTACATCATGTAGTAAGTTCAGTGACAAATTTTGTATATGCAACTACGTACAAAAACATATCTGGGTTGTAATATGGACTAACGCCTTCGCAGGTTATATTTCGTGCAATTTTTTGTTTGTAGCTCATCTCAAGAACGGCATTTTCCATACAAAATTGATCCAGCAATTCTCAACTAAAGTAGTACGTTATGTTGACTTAATGGAGCAGTCAATAGCCCAGTCTATCGAGAGGGGTTTCGCACGAGAAAGATGGGAAGTACGCAAGTAAGCTTGTAATTTCTTGATTTGAGCAGATGCGTGTTTTGATTTCTATTTATACAACTGCACTTTAATATCAGATACATTTCTTGACGTGGACTTGTATCTACCAAACATTTTCAAATTTCATTTGATATGTTCAAAATTTCTTTAGAGATGGTTGTGCAACATCGGAAGATACTTACTGGAAATTGGATGCTTTGCAAAATTTTATAAATGATTTAAATTGGCCAGAGGAAGAGTTTTCAAAGTATTTGCAAATCAGAATGAAAACCTTAGCGAGCGAAATGATCAGCAAATGCACAAACTGGTATGTTTGGAAGTTTGACAAAAGTCAGCGACATGATTTAGTACACTTCATTACTTTCTGTTGGATTAATCTGAATTGTTCCAGTACTTACCAGTGTTTTGATTCGTACATGCAGCGCGCACGAAAATCAACGGATTATGTCTTGCCTTCAGAAGTGTGCGTCATGATCAACGTAATCTTCTCATCGAAATCTCGAGCGGCAAAAATGGCAATAGATTCGGGAGAAGTGTGTATATTTTAATTAGCAAACAAATAATTGAAATTATCTGTTGGTTGAAGTCAACGTTGGGATGTTGTTGTTCAACTTAAAGAGTTAACAAGGCAGCTCACAAATGTTTCTGTTACTTTTACAGGCCCAACGTTAAAACGTAAATTAGATCAGTCACTTTATAGGGTTTATCCATCGACATAGATCACATACTGGCCCATCATTTACTAGTTCCCTGCGATGTAAAGACTTTTCATCTGAACAAGTAAAGTGTGTAAGTAGGTCAAGTAACTTTAAAAATATAATTAACTTTTATTATTGATCATTTATGTAAGGGACACTGGATGTTCTGTTTCCAGTGAATTTTTACTAAATTTAGTAAATTTTTGCTGGAAAGTTTTAGGTATTTGCTGTCTTTTTTTTTTCATTTTACGCGGTTAAGACATCATCTGCAGTTATTTTAACTCATTTAAGCGACAAGAAATGTGCAGTTATTTTGATTTTTACCATCAGTTTTTATTTTTAGTATAAATACCAGTCGAAACTGGACGAAACTTTGGATACTATGCTGAAAGATATGAAAACATGTATTGAAGACAAGGTTTAATCTTGACTTGTAGCATAGAGTATTCATTAAATCCTAAGTGCAAAGAAAAATCAACAACTAAACCAGCAAGTAAATTAAGAAACAAATTGATAAATATTTTTAACCTCTTTATGGAGCTACATATAGTTATAACCGATGTAATTGACCGGATAGCAGGAAATCTTAAGTTGGTGGTAAGGTCTTGATTTGTCGACGTTTTTCTTTGAAACTCAACATAGTAAACTGAAGGTATTTCAAGTAAATAAAGTATAATTGCTTCAGTTATTGTCGGTTTTGGAATACGTTCTATCTCGATTAGCTCGTTATGACGAGGGGAATCCGATTGGCGCGATTCTCTCCATCGCAGTGCGTTTTAGCAACTTAATTTCTTGGAACTTTTTCTCATAGAAATTCTGTGGTTGATTTACATTCTTCCTGAAAGTTATTTCAGCCGAAGCCGACAACTATCTTCAACAAGATGAAAAATATAGTTGGTGATCATGGTAATTTAACGAGTAGCTCTGCATCATCGCCACAAAACCCAGTATTTTATGAAATATTATTTTATACATCTAAGGAATGCATGAATTTGAAGGAAAGTGCAGAAACCACAGCTTATTGTATAAATCAGAACTGCTTGATCTTTTTTAGAAACTGATTGCAAGCCAACCTCAGAACTCAGGTCATTACGGACATTCTTATGTAACTTTCATGCGGATTTGTACAGAGCAGTTGAGGCAGGTTGTAGTCGACGAGCTGTGGATCAATGCTCTGTTTGAAGTAATTATTTAATTGCTTCACGTCACTCTGAATTGGTGGCATTGAGTACAAGAAAGGTAGATGTAAAACTTAGAATAAAACGATGATTTGAGCAAGTAAATACTTTTTGACGGCTCTTTGCAGATTATAACGAAGCCAGACTTTTATTTCTATTGATCTGGTTGTGAAATTGAGAAGGATCTTTTTTCACCATGGGTGTTTTTTGCTAAAATCATTTTTTTAGCATTGGTACGAGGGCCAGATGAAAATGCTTAATGATTGGTTGACCGAAAGGCTTCAGCAATCCCTTTCTCAGTATCAGTTAACGTGTCTTTCTTTCATGGTCAAGGTAAATTTAACTGAACAATAAATGTTTTCTTTTTACCGGATTGGTAGTTAATGTTTAATAGCATACTATTTTTGCAAAAAGTAAACCATTTCCCGATTTTTTTTTGACCTTTACGACTGTTGAAGCAAAATACTGGCAAGTGTGTGACTTACACGAAACCTATTACTGCGACATTGTAATTTGTAGAAAATATATTCCGATTCGGAATTACAAGGTGTTGATGATGAACGACTCAACAGCAAAAGATACCAGTCGATAACGAGAAGACTGCAAATCGAGGAGGCAAATTGTGCATTAAATGACAATGCTTCCAGTCATGCAAACACGTCGATCAGTAACCACGCACTTATTGACAACGCTACTCAAGCAGTTACAAATGTTAGTAGTTTGGTGGAGGGTGCTAGCGCCAAAATGTTTTCTCTTTTCAAGTAAATTAGTTATGAAGCTGTAAACGGATTTCAGTAATTTGCTTAAGCTAATGTTGAGCAGTTTGCTGGTTGTTGACAATTTCCAGTTTATGTGCCATATACAGCACGAATACAAATGACTACACCACTGTTGAAGCAATTGCATTCGTTGTGGGAAAATTCCTTGTGCCTCTTTCATCTTATCAAAACAACACGAGTATCATCGGCCCAACGTAGTTTTCATACATAGGTAACCGTAACCGAATTTCTATACATCCATCTCGCCGCATTAAATATCACCGAGCAAGAGGCCCCACTGAGAATATTACGTAGTGAGTTCATGTATGAAACGCTTGTATACCGTAGAAGGCTTCAAATTTAATACCCCTCTTCGAAACCAGTAAACTCCCTTCCATTGGCTAAATACTTTATCTCCTCCTCCTCCTCCCATAAATTATGAAGGGATGGTTTTAAATTATCCTTCAATCATTTCAACGACATTTCACTAAGTCATCTCAGTCTGACAGCGTTTGAACCTATAAAATGTGCTTGCTACAAATTCTATTTTTTTGAAATGTGCCACCATTTACCCCTCTCTCCCTCCCCTCAATGACTTCATTTTATTCCATGTAAATCTACATGAAAGGTAGCGCAACAGCTAAATAAATACGTCAAAGACATAGTATGGAAATAAACACTCGAGATTTACAGAAGGAATGGATAAATGTTGCCAAAACAGTTTGACATCAAGGTTGGAATCATCAGAGCAAAACTTGTAACAGTGACCGCGAAATAAATTCTAATGAAATGCAGTAGTCAAAAAACAATTGTCCGAACAACCTATAATCAAAGAGAGATAGACCAAAAGCACGAAACTTTACCACGGAAAGTAAAAGACGATAACGACACATCCCGAACAATAACGAATGTCAAGAACGGAAAATAGTGAACACGAACTGCAACATAACAAACATTAGTGAGAGCAGAACACCGAATCAAAACCCGAGGATGAGAGTGGCATAATCTAAACCCGTAAAGGGATTAAATTATGCATGAATTACATATTGTATCTGCAACTAAGTCTATCCAGCGAAATATCTTCAGCAAAAGAATTACTATCCGCAGAAACATCAAATTTACCATCATTTTTGTCTACGGAGACCATACAGTCGCCGTTTCGTAGTTTGATCTGTTCAGGGACTTCGACATTGACTTCCGGATTCTGACCACTTGAGGACTGATTATGGCGCTAAGACGTATTATAACCCTGACAGTACGTGCAGTCGTAATAATGTAGGTAAAGAGAAGTGATAGACAAAGTGCAAAAAGCACTACTGATATAGAACAAAGAGAACAATAATAGAGGGCTGAGGCATCCGAGGGATATATCGATAGCATATGGTAGACTTAGCGACAGGCGGCTTGATAAATTCTATTCATCTAGCCAACAAAACAAGGGAAGAACGGTCCCAAACATGAGCCTGTAATACTATATGTACCATTCAAAAACACGTACGGGTTGCCTTTCCAATAGTAATTTTTGGTAATATGCTTTTACAGTGGCACTTCTCCACCTCACAAAATGAAATACGACTCAGTCAGCATAGAAATTTTAGAACAAAACTGACCTAAAATCAACACAGTGCAAAGTATAGCGAAGAATCAACGCGCACTTACAGCAATATATCCAACAACTGTTGTAGGGGAAACTACAAATCTGACAAGCGACTAATGTTTAGTCCTAAAATATATTTATTAGTTTCAAATTAGCCATTAGAAATGCAACATATATATATATATATATATATATATATATATATATATATATATATATATATATATATATTATTAT
>NW_018108491.1:38483-43930 GCF_000183805.2 Loa loa
CACGAATACCACGAGGATTTTTTTAAAACTAACGTAAGCACGAATACCATCCACGTAACAATGCCAAGCCAGAAAGTGGATGTAATGAAAGGCCCTTTTTGTTAGGAAAGAATTCCGGTCTGAATAAAGCATAGAAAGTCAAGCTTTTCCAACAAGATCTACAGTCACCAGTCAATAAAAAGAAAAATGAATAAATACGCCATGAAACTGCCATTTCCTTCCAATTCGCAAATGGATTCGGAACTGCCTGGAGCTAGGAAACATATAAATGTTGTAAATATAAGAAGGAATTTCAAACTTATAAGCAGAAAACGCAACCTGTTTCTGGACATTATTCTGCATGAATGTATAACAACTTCAAGTCTTGCGAAGAATTTACGCAAGGCACCATAACTGAGAGGGTACAGCAAAGTTCGCAATCACTTTTCACTCCTCTCCTCCAATCAACAATTGAATAAGCATATGTCTCCCTGTAACAAATCGTTACAAGGCTGGATTTCGGTCTCATATTCTTAACTTATGTTAACCAGAGCTACTAAGAACCTGGCAAACAAAAAGTTCATGACAAATAGCAACAAAAGCCATCATGAAACTTGCGAAAAGCTCTCCAATACCTCTTCGATCTGCAAATTGGATACTGTGACATAACCGCCATTACAGACTGCTGCAACGAGACATAACTTGACAGCACAAGCCTAAAAATATTGCCACTGCATACACCATATGGACATTTTGAAACGGACCAAACTAAAAAACAAGGAATAAAAACAACTTTCTCCCCATAAATATGAAAGTGAACAAAAATAGGCTTATTTTCTGTTCTAAATCCTCTAGTGTCCAGAAACTGGTGCATGTTGTGGCAATATGCTAGTTCAATCCCAGAAATGAGTATGACTCATCACTGAATATGAAATTTGCAGTAATGTTATTTCGCTCTGTCAATGAATGAGGTGCAAAGATTGCAGAGATTATATTCCTAATGGCTGTCATTTCGGTTTGGTCCATGCTTCTTACAGTTCCTTTAACACTTTTCCCAGATCAGGAAACGATGATGCAAGAGAGATACTAATGTAAGAACTTGCACTGGAATGTATAATGTTGCTTTGATTTCCTGCATGTTCTCCAACAATGGAATGTCTAAACGATGGTTTCATTTAAATTTTCCTGCAATACAATGAATTTTGAAGTTCATCCTACAGTTGCATCATATAGTACCTTTCATTCTTCCGCTGCGATTCAACGCTTAATCTTTTATGAAACTAACTTTCTATCCCGAAAAAAAAAACCTTAGCAAATATGAACTATCAAAATATATGTTTCATTCCAATACTAAACCAGCTATAAATTCTAATAAGGAATTTAGTTTCAATAACAAATCCGCCTGTTGGTATGTAAAAAACTGTTTGTGAACAAACTCTCCTTCCTGCGTTGACTTTATATGTTTTATAGCCTCTTTCCGTTTTCGTAGATTTCCTTAAGTGTTAAGCTTCGCAACTAACTAAACTCCAATAATGTGGCCAGGTTTTAAATAAACAAGACTAGGAACCAGAACACCAACTAAGAAATATAAGGTAAACCCAGAAACACATAGCACTCCGGCTACATTAAATTCGACTCCCTTTACTCATTTTAAGTAAATTTAGGAAGCAGAAAGACCAACATCTTCTGAAATTCCTATGGAGGAATAAAACTGAGTTTCGGGACCACCTAATCCCATCTGAATGAAGATTTTCCGAAAAAAATGATTCCAAGCAATCTTGATGCTTGGGCCTGGTAATTAAATATGTAAACCTCATAGAAAATTGCTTCAAAGATTTTGAAGTGGTCGAATTCTTTAAAGGACTGGATTAGAATATATCACTGCCAGACTGCGTTGACAATAAATTCATTTCCCGCTTTATGAGCAAACATTTGAATACATTATGGTCATCTGGTAGTTCATTGAAATGTGAATAAAGAACAGCAGCATCAGAAAGGATGAAAGTACTTAACAGTGACATTAGAAAGACTCCAGCTGCAAAAAATGTATGCGTAACAAATACATCTAGTGTTCCAAAACCATTCCCACACAAAATTATCAGACCTGGGAGAGTGAAAGGAAGTATATCATAAATACTTATAATCACAAGGTTTATTTTCCAGACTGTACCAGTGTCGATTATCGAGTACAATTCGATATTATTTAGAAAATAAAGAAAATAGCGTAGTACAAACCTTTAAAAATTGTCCCATGAAAACAACGCGATATGCGCAAATACATGTATTTACATGTATCAAAGTAGTCAACACAGATTTAGAAGATCCTAACGAGGCAATAATTATCACCGCTCCAAATAACGAAAACAGTAATAACAGTAGTGGGTTCATACATGCAAATAATCGACTCACTAAAATGATCCAAAAGTAATTTGCGTTAGAAGAAAGTTCTGGAAGCAAAACTGCAAACGACTATTTATAAAGCAGTTATAAATATGGGACTTGTTAAATTTGAAAAAAAAAAAGTTGTAGTGGCATCCTACGAGGAACCTAGAAGCTGTAACACACAAAACATAAATGGGAAACAAAGAACTACTGGCATGCGTGTTGACAACCATACTCGGTATTGTAATGCTCCAGAAGTTGAAATACCGTGCAAAATATTACAACCGATATCACCAAAATAATATTACTACTGCAGTTACGGAACAATAAGCTCGTCGACTACTCCAGAAGGCTGTGACTGAAAAGTGAAATTTATAATCTCAAGTGAAATTTATAATCTCACACAAACAGCTTAGTACATATACATTGTTTGAAAACACAAATTCTTAAAACTGTACGATTTGCTATGCGCTTTAGCGTTAATGTCTCCGTGCTCCCTTAATGACAGCAGACATTTCGCATCTCCAAAAGATAAATTACCAGTGCGACGAACGAAAAAGCGACAAGTTTTCACTATTTTTCCCTCGATAATCGTCCTCTATTTCTTAACAAGTTTCAACAAGTTATTTCATTACTTTTTAGTTTGATAATAGTTCTCTACTGCTGTATATTTCTCAATAGCTTCCACTATTTCTGTCCAAAAAATAACCGTTACAAGAATTTAAATATATTCCATTTTCCGAATACACACACCAGTTGTAAGTATGCAGCATGTAAACCAAGTTTTTCATGGAAAAACACACCTCCACATAAACAACCTTTAAATCACTTCCCACATCACTTGATGCGTAACTTCCATCTGTCTTCAAATTCCGAAAAACAAATGATATCCTACAATTTTTTAAACCTTTATGCTGACTCTTCAGACTTGATGTAAGCGTTGGAGAGAATAACCTACAATAAAAATTAACCAAAAGTGAATAGGACTATCAGCAATGCACTATAGCGACCTCAACAAATGTTTCGATTTTCACACCCAACAATGAAAGTCATAAATCAGGAAAATAATTGCATGAAGCCGACTTACCGCCTAATCTGGTAAGGATTTCAGATCCCTTATTCACAAGTAACATCGTAATCTAACAGTATGATCTGTAATGAAAAGTAAATTTAGGTGGGATCACAAAAACCAGCAAAGAATGATAGAACAGACGTTAGGAATCATTAGAAACCCCAAAATATGAGTTCAGATTGAAAATACATGGGTAAGAATGCTCACCAAGATAAGTACGCGTTGTTTTGATTGGTAGAGCAAGTATTACCGCGTAATTATGTTTCTCAAAATATGCTTGAATACAGCCGGAGTTTCAACATTTACAGCAGCTAGTATGACACCAAATACAATGCCCACAGCCAAAAAACTTAGAACAAATAATCCAAATAAAAGAGTTACTGTTAGAGTTACAAATAAAATAGCGACATTAATTATAGTGATTGCTATGCAGAGAGTACCGAGAATTACCAAATAGAGGCGCTTATCATTGTCCAGCGAAGAAATGAATATCGCAGCTCCACTGTTACGTATCACCATTGAACACCGCCTCCTCAATGAAAAATGTTATAAAGGGCTGTTGAAAACACCAATTAGCAACCTAATGGGGATGAAATGAAGAAATAGCATGATACGATGTCTTTTTGAGTAATTCCATGACACTTACCTACCCTCACGGTCATCACTCCATTATCCAACAGCTTCACAAAATAAACTCAGAAAAAATTGATGCTGCCACAAAAACTAACACGACAATGCAACGTTCCCCTTCTATCTCTCGATCTACACCACAATTAACGTGTTCGTGATAAAAGTTGGCGAAGAGCCAGAAGTCACCGTCTCTGACTGCTATAAGGGTGAATAGAGGTACGGAGAGGGCTATTGATCGGGAAGTGTAATATATGACAAGTAACGAAGCGACGGGTAGTTGTCTGTTGAAGATTGCATCGCGACATTGTGTTTGTCAGCGTCCAGCCTCGGCGATCGATGTGTCCTGTCTGTGTCTGTGCATAATGTGTTATATATGCGTGTATGTGTGTATGTCTGTATGTGTATGTATGTATGCATGTGTGTATGTATACAAGTATGTATGCCTCTATGTATGTATGTATGTATGTATGTACGTATATATGTATGTATGTATGTATGTATGTATGTATGTACGTATATACGTATATATATATGTATGTATGTATGTATGTATGTATTATGTATGTATGTATGCATTTATGTATGTGTGTATAGCAGTGACGGTTCCCTCTTTATCATATCGAGCAACATTTTTTCGTTGGAGTCGTTGTTGGGGTATGTCGAAGTTACAAAATTGACTGGCTGCATGTGGGCACACTATTGACCTTCTCATTTCTCTTCTGGGATATCCAGAAAGGTATAACATTTGTTCAGTGAGTGATGTCTCGTTGCGAATAATCAAACAATCAGTAGGAAGGGGCAGATTACCCTTTGCTTTGCTGAGCAACTAAGGGCTTCATTTACTGGACAAATACAGCTTCATACGCAGGACACTCGATGACATTTTCACCGCAGATATTTCTTTTTGCAAATTCGCATTTTTAGTGCTTTGATCGTTCATCTCGAGATAATAGATTTTATAAATGTAGATGTGTTAATCGGGTAATTGGCTGGAAAAGCATGCATCACACATGGAAAAGACGATAAAGGATTTGTTGTCAATACAGCTTTGTTGCTTTTCACCTACAGGGGACGTTCTTATAAATCAACTTGAAAAAGAAAACGTTTATCAAGTGGAGCCTGCAGGTGAATAAAGATACTGTATACCATTTATATGTATCCTCGGGACCGGGAATACTATTTCATACATAATATAGATTTGGTGGCCGGCTACTGGGCTCTCTGATTTAACATCACGTAAATGTTGTCCATATGGAACTGTAAACCAAAGCTGATAAAATTCCATATCTGTCCGTCCAAGCTAAAGGCTTTATATATATATATATATATATATATATATATATACATATTATATACATATATGTATATGTATATTATATATATA
>NW_018108491.1:44372-52046 GCF_000183805.2 Loa loa
AGGTGACGAGCAGACCACATTTAATGGTCATCTAACTCATTCCACTTTTCTGAATTATCATGAAATAATTTTAGAAAATATTACGTGAAAGCAACACGTTAAGTATAAATTGATTGTCCGCCCACTATATTTGCTTTGTGTGAGACTTTGTTTTGGTGCCACTTTTCGCACCCTGATGCGATCTCTTCCTTTTGTCTTGGGTGCTTTGTCGTCTTGACATGCTTCCGCACACTTGGATTCGAAATGTACCGTAGATATATGGGAGCCTCTATTAGCTATCAAATCGCACTATCATTGTGTAAAATTTGACTGAGTTTGGTAAAAAGGGACATTAGTTTGCAACCCTATATTCACTCTCTGTACACATCAACTCCAGTAATTAAATGGTTACATCTTTATGTAAGAGAGAAAGAGATGAGGCATTTAACCACTGCAAGACTCTGAATGTAGTCCACTTCTGGGATCCACAAGCAACTTTGAATCTGTAGTTGTACTGAATTATGCTTCCTATGACTCGCTGATGTTAGTGCTATTTTACTTGTAGGTGTTTCTAAAAAGAGGCACCGTGTGCGTAGGAGGGGAAAATAGGCAGGTAAGAGGAGAGTGCGGAATTTAGAGGAGGGGTAAGGACTTCTTACCAGTGCTACAGATGCAATTGAAATGTGTCACACGCGTGTTGCAAAAGCAATTGTGTTCTGTGTTGGTACGACGATAGGCAAGACGGGGTGCAGGTATACAGAAAGTTTGCCAGTCGTACACCACAGTTTTTCCACTGCAAGTGTTTGTGTGTATGTGTGGTCGTGTGTCTTGTGTGAGTCGCGTGCGTGCGTATGTGTGCGAGTCGCATCGCAGAAGAGGTTTACTAGAATAACTTTTATGCTCACCAGTTCACCACGCCGCTATTGTAAATTGTGTGGAAGTAACTGCGCCATCAGCCTTGAACAATGATTTCTTTTTTGAACAGATTTTCGTAAGAACTGGCACTGACTAAATAACTTTTCAACAGCTGCCCGGAGCAGATCGATATCATTCTTTTATGATGGTTCCGGAACCCTCTGAACCATAGGCTGGTTATGCAAGCCCCATCTCCACCCCTGGCCTACCGAGAAACGTATTCGTCTTTAGTGACGGTACGTTTGGTCAGGCTTGTCAATTTATTTTATCAGATCATGAGAAGTTATCTTTTGGAAACATTTTCCAAGAAGCGAAAGTTAGGGATAGTAAAGTAGAGGCGAAAAAGAGTTAAAAGGAAGACGGGAAATGAAAAGCCTTCTTACATCCCAGTTTTTTATGTAAAGAAATGCACCGAGGCCAATCTTTTTTTATACTGCACTTAAAAAGTAATGATTTGACTGGGACAGAGACAAAGTTTCAGAAATCTGAAGAGATATTAGATGCTTGCTTTAACCTCTACGGGCAAGCAAAGCACATCCACCGGGAGAACTGTGCCAAATGGTTCAGTGATAGGCAGGGCGAGGCAAACCAATGTCCTTACATGGATTAGTATCTCAAAGGCAGGCAAGCCGAATTCTGTTAGAGGCCTGCAGCAATGACCCTATGGCATCTGTGAAGTTATGAAAGTGAATTTGCAATTTTTGATTTGATCTTCCGTGATGGAAATTCCATAAGTGACACAAACTATCCCGGAATCTTTAGCACGGAAGTAAAGGAATCACTATTACGTATTCGAGAGTTGACAGTTATCGCTTACCAAATGCTAATGAGAAGCGGGGAAAAGAAAGAGGGGGGGGGGAAGACAATGTCGTGTTCCAGCGGTCATTCCTCGTCAAATGACCACCATGCCTTACCCGTCCGTACTATTTACGACACTCTATCTCCCTTTTACCGTGGCAATCCCTTCTCCGTTGTCACCTCAAGTACACACACGCACACACGCCTAAACATGCATGCACATATGCACAGAGATGATATCAGCGGTGATGAAAGATGAGTGTGGTAGACAGAGTGGGTTAGTTTATTAGACAGTTGAAGGGATGCTTGTCGTTGTGTGAGAATGTGGAGCGGGAAGGAGGAGCATGAGTGAGGGGAAATCGATTAATTCTGTGAAGTGATAGGAGATAGCATTTATAGATGAGAGATGAGAGCACTCTAGCAGTAGATAGCGGGAGAGAGGAAATGGAGATCGGAAGGATGCAGAGGGCAAGGTAGTTCTAATAGATTGTATAACAGACGGGGAGGGAGAGAGGGAGGGATGGCAGATTGTTGTGTCGGAGGCCAGTGTGTCATTGCTGTATTGGCGATACGATGTTGTAAAGACCGCAACCTGGATGTGTGTACGTTGGAGCTAAAGTTGATGCAAAAGTTATGCGTTGATTTCTACGTGTAGTACTAATAATAGTCCCTTCTCGGCAAGTAGTACGAGTTGGATGACGCAAAAACCGAATCATCTCCCCTCTTTTCCCTCACTAACCGCCTGTGTTTACAACTGCAGTATTTATGTTTGCTTGCAGACAAGAAGATTGCTTTGCAAGTATCAAGACTTCATAACTGTGCAGGGAATTTGAATTGGGGTTGTTCATATTTAAAAGTGTCGTCTGCAGGTTGATTTTGTTGCTTTTCATTTGACAGTTTTGCTCTGTGCATTTTTGTAGCTTTGGCAGGTTGAACGAAATACTAATGCTTCCTCAACATCCCTAGGGAAGAAGCAAAATTGCTGAAGTGCAAAAAGTTTGCAGTAAGCCTTGCTTTACTATTACTCGTATGCAAGAGCATCACAGCAGCTGTGCAGCTGGAAGATGCGTATTGTGAGCGGAGGGGTGGGGCTTGAAGTTGTGGGCGCGGCCTCTGTCGCGAACTACCAGGTCTTGCATGTAAGTTTGAGACGGAGCTGTGTTGTGGGTGGCAGCGTTGCAATGATGAGAAATTTGGTTTTCCTTTTGAGTCTTTTCTGCTCTTCACCAAACCATTTCCCAAAGATGAGTGTAAAGATACGACATGGTCAGTGCAGGAAGGGCTGCTTCTGAATACATCCTTGAATATCACATGTTGAGGAGCACACTACTGATGATACATCTTTCAATCACTCCTGCTATCTCAGAAGGAGGATAGCTGATCAGAGGCACTATCGGTTCACTTTCCCATCATGCTGCGTCGTATTTCTTCTCTTGACTCCTTTTTTGGGATTTCAGTGCTTCCAGTTGGCCTCATCCCTCCAAGTTTTAGGGCTGCCGTCTTTTCTTGCACCCTTTTATACCTATAATTTAAACAGTAATTTTGAATGTGGCCTGGCCATCGCTTTGAATTCATGTACTGCAGTAGTGCGAATGCAGATCGGAAAGTTCTCAAAAGATTTCACAGAGCACTTCTGACCACAATTTCTTCCCGAAAAAACCCAGCGAAGTCCATGGTTACCCGGTCCATGGTTTTCTAAATACCGAAGGTAGCTTGTAAAGCGAAATTTAAACGTCTCTGTTCACTTTCATTTAAACTGTGAAAGCGGTCACCACGAACATTTCCACCAAACTTTATTTTGGAAGGGAATGTGCTGACAACATTTAAGTGCAAAAAAGGAGAAGAGAGGATTTAGATCAGGGTCAAAAAACGTATAAATGGGTTCGTTCAAATGGTGTTTAGTGGAAAGAATACATTAGTCAATTAAAATTTTCTCGTTGGTAAATGCTCTTCCTCATGCTGTAAGAAAGGGAACGTTGTCACTGCGGATGGGGCAGTTCATAGCACCGGACAAATGCCGTGAAAACTCTTTTTTGTCCCGAAAGTATTAGTGAAGCGTAGTATTTATGTAGAAGCATGCTTTTTATGAGCTTGAGGTTTTTATTTCTGGAATCTCATTCTGTGTCTGGTGGTAGCCCGTCATTTTTGATTTGGTCATTTAAGAATCATGAGGGGGCATCATACGTTGTCAAAACTGGCATGACATTTTTGTAAAGAAAGTTGGAGTCGTAATATTTGCATGAACTGATTGAAAGACATTAGTTCGTCCAATGATTAGTAAATTAGAGCGAGTGATATTGATTTTAGAACAACAGGGAAAGTGAAAATATCTCAATGCCACTGACAGTCAATTAATATCATCTGTTGACAGTTCAGGATTAAGCGCAGCCGTAGCCAACCAGAAATGGGAAATAGAAAAATAACCATAATTTCACAGAAGACTTACATTTCACGAATGAGTGTTGGTGCGTAAAACATTCCGCAGTTTGATGCTCTATCCATCGGATTACCCTTTTTTTGCCTTAATTCCTGTGAAAGAGATGTCAAAAGTTTGGTAATCTCGGGTTTCTTGCTTCTGTGCTGGTTTGAGTTCTTCAGTTCTATTTCACTTATACCAGGCGGGGTTCCACCCACGTATGCAGCGAGTCTGCGGCCGTCCAAATACTCCTAGACATAACAACATCATTCCCTTTCGTACTCAGCACTTCTTATCACTGAATTAGCTGGCACGATATTCCATCAGAAGTGTTCCTCTTATTCGTCATTCCAAAAAAACTTCCGCAAAAATAGTCCTGCTTTTCAGAATACTTGTTTCATCGCTCTGATTAAATAACCGTTTTTCTGTATTGTTGTGTAAAAAATGCTGATTTCGGTTCATGCGAATTTAAAAAGAAAAAAAGAAACTACCTCCAAATCCTTTTTTTGCGATACAGGAAGTGTAAATTACCGATGAGTCATACCTACCTTTGTTGCGGAAGACCGGTTGTCATTCTGAAAGACCCAATGGATTAAGGAGAGTTGTAAGAAAGTGATAGGGTGCTGTTATCGTCAAGGACCTGACAAATTATTTTTGTGTGAACTTTTTAATTTAAACGTTGGCTGCATATGCTTTATTCACTACTTTGACTTCACCCTTTTCTGTCGGAATTCAAGGTTATATAGTTAGGGGAAGAAATTGGCAATTTCAGAAAAAGTAGAAACAGCCGTGTACTTAGTTTAATCAACCTGCGATAAAACACGTGATGTTTCGTTTCCAAACTGCTTCCCCAGCAAATGAGAATGAAGTGTAACAACCGAAAGATATACACTTCTCTGATTGTGTATGAATAATATAATCCGATGAGAGGTGCTCAGTTAATTGTACAAAGCAACCGTCTACAGTTTTTGTGGTCAGTCATCAACCTCGTATTTACCGGGGAAATGAATTTCATTTTGTGCTGTGTACTTCTAGCTTTGTGATAGCTACTTAATTTTCAGTCTTGAAAACTAATTCCACACGTCTTTGTTTCATATCAGTTGTTCATCATTACTTTGAGTTTCGACTCCACAGTTACGGAGTCAATCATCATTACATGTGAGGGAGAATACTTTGGAAATGCTAAGGCATTCTAACGTGAATAACCACTATTGTGGATCGTAAATAAGAGGATTCATGATTACATTTATTAAATAACTTTGAAGGCGGCATAAATTTTTTGTCATTTGGCATAAATTATTTCAGCAAATTGGAATTCAACCTTCATACAGTTTTAAATAAACACGATCTTGCCCAACAACTTGAAACGTCCAGCTCGTTTTCTCAGCGTTTTTGAATGGCAAATTTGTCGTATGGATATGATGATTCATTGTTTGATAGAAAAAAGTGATGCGTTAACAATGGTCGATGTTGCTATGGCAGGCTCATTGGAAGAATACGAATTTTCGGGAGCAGTAAGGAAAGACGTTGAATTGGAAAGCAAAAAGATTGCAGAGGTGGAAGTAGAAGATGGTGAGCTACCAGAAGAAGGTGAAATCTGTGACGACGACGATGCTGAAGGTTGTTCTTGCTGATGTCTCTCAAAAGTTAGGATGTCTCAATTTCGTTATGGATGTTATGATATTCTGCTTATTATGTTTGTGAGTTATCATCTGCTCAGCCGTACTTTTATCCAGAGCAGTTTTGAGATGATATTTATGTAAACTTTGTTCAGGACGTGATCGTGAAACAACGGAAAATCGAGAAGCAGCGCAAGCTGTATCTCCGAATGTATCGTTAAATCAGCAATCTGTACGTAAACCGCGTGATTTCGACAAAGAAGTGGCGGTACGCATAAAAAAAATCAACATGCAAAAACAGATATATGAACGAACAGTAATAAAATAATTGGTGAAAAAGAAGGAAAAATGATGATGACTGGAAATTCTGAAAAACAAGCAGATGGTGGAGAGGAGAATGCATGCAAATGCAACAAATGCAACAAATACATTACAGTGTATTTTAAAGTTAGATGCAGCGATCCTTGCGGACTCCCAAAACTGCGCGCAAAATAACACTTGCTAGGGTTTTTATGAAGACATTTCCTCATCAATGGCATCACTTGAATAATACTGTTCAAATTTACATCCTTAAAGTCTCGCTTCCAACTTGATTAGGAACTTTTCTTGACAATGTGCAATATATGGAGTCGTCCCTATCCTATCTGCTCAATCTGGAATAAGTAGTTTCGTTTCTCCAATCAATGTCTGAGACTTGGTTGGTGACTAAGGCGCCCTTGGCTCGCTCGTGTATCCTTTTGGGGCAATTTCGGGTATGTTATAAAATTAAGTAGGGGGAGAAGTGGACACCAGTTTGGAAGTCATTTTTCAAACCTGTGATTCCTAAAATAATAAATTCATAATTTTATGTATTTGAGTTTCGGAATACTCGTTCAGCCACGAAGCATTTGTCGCGAAGATGTTTTAAGCTAGGAGTTTGCGATGTAGGACTCTTTAAATTTGAGGTAGTACTATTGCTTACAGTCTGATAGATAGCAAAATTTAGAACGCGAGAGGTGCTGAAGGTAGTATGCTCAATACCTGGATGACTGGCGTAAAACAGCGTGCAAAGCCAGGAATTGCAACAATCGCCTCTCCAACTGTTGACGCAAATGAAGAATATTATGGGTACGGCAGTAACTCACCAAATGATGGAACAGGGGACAAGGATTATAGGAATCGAGGAGGGGATTCAACTGATAAGGTATAATTATGTAAATTTATACACCTTGTGGCATAGTCTTCATGGGAGGGATTTTGTTTCTTTAAATGGCGTTTCGCTCTAACACTTTTTATTTGTTAATGATGCTAAGTCAAAATTCATGACGTGCACAGTTTTATTTTATGAAGGCCAACCAGGAAAAAGCAACTTCCATATCATCTGTTATGTTGTCGTTCTCAGTTTTGTTTCGGGCATCGTTTCCTTCAGGTTTTCGTAGAAATACCAACTTAGGCATAGTTTCTGCTGTACACGCTTCCTGACTTCTGAGATAATATTTCAAGGATTACCGTTGGATACGAGATGAAGATGGACACAGAGGACCTGGTGATGTGAACGAATTTGGTGATAGCGACTACAGAGGTGGATCACCCAAAATAGAAAGACGGTTAGCACTCAGTTCAAGAAGTTAAGAAATGATACAAGGGTATAATAAGTAATCAACAAATATTCATCATAATTTCGAATATTTCCGGTAGTTGCACTTTAGTTGAAGACATGATGTTTCAAATTTTGGAATACATAAATTTGGATTTCTCTTTTTGAGCAGATTGTTTCTTTTTGCAGCCGTCGACGCTCCATAAGTCCAACATATGGTGGTCCCAAACGACCAAGACATTCCCCTCCAGTGCGAGGTTGCTATCGCGGAAGAGGTTTTCGAGGGCGCTGGGGCGAACGTCAGATTTGTAAATTCTTTCGTGAAGGATACTGTAGAGACGTAAGTAGATTAATGATTAAATCTTAAGATT
>NW_018108491.1:52631-79334 GCF_000183805.2 Loa loa
AGATGGACACAGAGGACCTGGTGATGTGAACGAATTTGGTGATAGCGACTACAGAGGTGGATCACCCAAAATAGAAAGACGGTTAGCACTCAGTTCAAGAAGTTAAGAAATGATACAAGGGTATAATAAGTAATCAACAAATATTCATCATAATTTCGAATATTTCCGGTAGTTGCACTTTAGTTGAAGACATGATGTTTCAAATTTTGGAATACATAAATTTGGATTTCTCTTTTTTGAGCAGATTGTTTCTTTTTGCAGCCGTCGACGCTCCATAAGTCCAACATATGGTGGTCCCAAACGACCAAGACATTCCCCTCCAGTGCGAGGTTGCTATCGCGGAAGAGGTTTTCGAGGGCGCTGGGGCGAACGTCAGATTTGTAAATTCTTTCGTGAAGGATACTGTAGAGACGTAAGTAATCTTAATTTGTTTACTATCTGTACCTTTTCAAAAGTAAAGCAGTTTTTGGAGAAAAATTTTTGGGAGAAAAGTAATCTAATTGCTCTGGCCAACTACCAAAGTTTTTTATCACTGTATTTTATGTCATTTAAAGGATTACAGAATTCTTGAAGCTTATGAAATTGTAAAAATATAATTTGCGAAATTCTAGGGCGAGAGCTGTTCGTATTCTCACGATGCTGCAGATTCTGGTCGCAAAGCTGAACTGTGCAAATTCTATCAACAAGGTTTTTGTAAAAAAGGTCTTCAGTGTCCTTTGCTGCATGGAGAGTACCCGTGTAAAGCTTTTCATAAAGGAGAATGCTCGAAAGATCCATGCCAATTTTCACATTTGCCTCTCAACAATTTCACACAGCCAATATTCGATCAGGTTAGCGGTTTCCCAGAGTGAACTAAGGTGATGTCTTCTTGCCGAAGGGTTGTTTCTTTACTAGTTATATGCTTCAGATGATGAAAGATGATGAGTTAGCGTCACGTATAGCTATTCCACAAGGACCTCTGAAGCGACGAGTCTTGCTTCCTGGTGGACCAAGTTCTTCACCTGGTGCTCAACCAACGGTACCGGCAATTGTTACAGTGACTGCAGATGGCGGAATAACTGGAGGTGTTATACCTCCACCTGCTGTCGTTGTTCCAACTCTATCATCGGGAGCATCGGTTACTATTGCTCAACCTCAACTCGTCATACCACCACCTTTGGCGGCTAATCCAACTCCCTACCCTGCTTTTTTTCCACACCATTCAATTCCAGCTACGGCTGTTGTGAATCCAACATCATTAAGTGGTGCTGTTCCAGGATTAGCACCGCCCCAACCGGTTCAGAGCGCAACGGTTATTCTACAGCAATATTCGGTTTGTTTCCCCATGTAGCGTTATAGTTGACAGAAAATTGATTTAAACGTTTCATACCAAGATACTATTAAAATATCGGTTTAGGCAAGTGTTGAGAAACGAAATTCAGTGGAGGATGAGGAAGATAATTCATTTAACATCAACAAAATGCTGGAACAAATAACAGCTAAAGTGAAAAAGGACAATGCTATCGATGATGGTTTGCAGTCAATATCGATTTCTTCTATCTCTTGAAAGAATAAGCGGAATTAATACTCACTTTGCACTCTTCTGTTTCACGTATTTTTTTCAGTGAAAAATAGATAATTGGATAAAATTTTACAGAATCTCCAGCAAGTCCGCCTATGTTTAATCCAGATGCAGTCGCTAACGAAAGTGCTCCAACTATTCCAGAAACAAATATTATTGCATGGAAACTACATCCTATCGATGATATACCGACTCCTCAAACGAATATTGATTCACAAATATTACAGGTAACAACTTGGCACAAATGTTTCGTAACTGTACGTAATATGATATCACTACTTACCATTTCATCTGCCGGTCTTAATTTGAAAAGTTTTTGTCATCTCGACGTTAATTCTAGTTGTCGTTAACTGATTCTGGTCTTCGTAACGATCCGCGTATCAAGAAAGCACTGGCGTCACAGTTTGATGCTTTTACGAATTCCTTAATGAATGCCGCACCCCCACCACTACCACAACCGGCTCAGATATTTGTGCAGCAGTCGAATGTTGCAGCAACTACATCTGCTACCCAGTCCACTGTTCTTTCTACTCTTCCAAAAGAAGAATCAAGGTTAATCATGTTCAAGAATGTGATTAATTAATATTCATGTAATTTAAGCATGAAGATAGCACCTAGATAACAGCAGAAGAGTGAAAATATGAGATTAATATTAATTTGAGCTGTAACGCGTCGAATTTTGTTACTTAGTTGTTGTTATGGTGAACGGTCCATTGCAGTGTATCAAGGTTGAGCGATCCAAGAATGTCGACTGTAAATCGAGACCCGCGTAAGAGAACAGCAGTCAGTGATCCACGTGTAACAGCGGTTGGTGATTCACGCTTGGTTTCAACCGCGTCTCCTACGCTAGACCCACGTCTTGCTCCGGTGAATACTATTTAGACTGCTTTTTTAAAAATCTTAACCAAGCTTAACTAAAAGATTTAACTACCTTCAACATGCAGTTTCTGGTGAAACATTTCATATTTTACAGAGCAAAAATAATGTTTGATTTTGTTTTTTCTAGATTGAAGACCCACCTACTTTCCTTTGTATTTTAGCCCAGTAGCTTAATTCAAGTGGGACAAATACCGTCAACATCCACATTAAGAGTTGGAATTGATAGTGCATATGGGGCAGCAATGCAGGTAACATCTCAAAATCGCGATCAAGACCATCGTTTGCATCCATCTGGTTACGAAAATAGTCATGTGGAAGAACACAATGTAGAGCGGGTTGGTAGTTATGAATGTCGTCGTGGTTCAGGAGGTAGTTGGATGCCACAGATTCGTGCTGCTGTTGATCCACGTCAAGTGAAAAGGTTAACATTTTCAAAAAGGTTCATATTTAACAGTTGAAAGGAGTGAAGTTTTCGAGTTAACCGTACTTGATTAAATTAATTTACTTTATGCTCTCCGTTTATTTCTTGACCTGTAAAGTATACTTGTTAGAAATTGAGTAATTTCATCGTGAACTTATCAACATCTAGGCATTTTATTAAACTGTCTTTTAAAGGTATATAATTGGTGGATACAGGAGTGAACTTAACAACAGTCAAGATCGTGATGAAAGAGCGGTGAATCGTGTAAGGGGAGAAGGAACCAAATCACCGTCAAGTAATTCTGCCGCAGCTAATGTGACTACCATACCTCAGGCTCCTCTTTCTCTGCGAGAAAAGAGGAAAAACAATGAATATGAAAGTCCTCTAAGCAGAATTCCAGAGAAAACTCGGTGGACATAGAAGTGTTCAAGAATGAAAGGGGTTTCTTTTGCAGATCTCATTCAGCCGCACGCCTTTTAAGCCATTTCCACGTAGCTTTTCGTTTTTTTAATAAAGTAATTGTTTTCAAATTAATTGAATGCTGGTAGCAATATCCGTTATCTGAAGCGGTATTTTTTTTTTTCCATTGTTTTCAGTCACTGCATTAGTATTTGAAGCAATGTATGAGGGATCAGCAATCTTACGTTTTAGTATGATTTTCCATTTGTCCGATTACGCACTAAATCACGACTAGGAATTTCTGTTGGGTAATCACTTTTGATAGCTTGTGCGTTTGGCTCTTAGTTTATAACCTTTAGCAAGCTACTGAGGATAAATATATGCATCGATTACTTGTTAATAAGAGAGTTGCCGGTAACGGTGTTTCACACTAGACTCTCGTTCTTTTTTTCTTTGATTTATCCTTGAATTCACCTCGAAGGTCGGGTGAAGAGTATTCAAGCAGTAAACCTATTTCTTTGGCATTGTTCTGGTTCACCATTTGTCACGGTTTTCGTTTATGTTGTCGACACGTAGCGTTCTTCCAGAAACACAGTTCAAAATAGTTTTTTTTTGCTTTTTATGTCGATCGTTCATGAGTCTCTTATTGAGGCTGCCTTTTAGTAGTCCCAACATCGGGTTTATTCGATGCAGTTGGCCTTACTGGAATCTCACCAGCTGTTTTGTAAACAACATAGGCTGTGATGCGAAGTACCTTTTTTCATAATTGTCCTTTTTAGATAATTTGAGATTCTTTTCGGCGACATTCAAATAAAATATACGACTGTGGGAAATCTAGCGAATGCATCACCGCTGCGGCTTTTACTGTGCATTACTACTGTACAGGCCTTAGGTGTTCTGATTATATTTTACATGATATTCTTTTTAATCGTAATCTTTTTTTATGGTTATAATTTGTCGTTTGTACGTTTTTTTCTACTTCAAGTTAATTAATATGTTTGTACAAATCACCTGTAACCTACAACATATGGTTTAACTAGATTGGTTTAACAGCTGGCATCATAATTTTCTTTGCTAGAGAGTTAAAGGAGCAAAATTGCAGGATCCGTTTCATATTCCATGGAATATATGACCAGTTGTAAATTTTCTTGAATTCCTTTGTGTTTTCATTATTCGTATTCTTTTTGTATTCTAGGTATTTGTTAGTGTGCTTGAAATTTTATTTTTCGAAGTATTTTGGAGCTTTTTTTGCTTGAGAATGTTTCATGAAAGTTATTAAAGTTTCATGAAAATTGTTATTTTTCCATGCAATTTTTTCGGCTTAATTCGAATCGCGTGAACTGGCTATGGGATAGTTTTAGTCATCGTATTGTTCAATTTTCTGGAAAAACAGTTTTTTTCTTTTTTTTTTACGTAATTGTGGATGCAGAATGCTAACGACTGCTCAAGCATTTAATCCTGGCCATAGAATTGCAGTAATACTAAATTTTCAGCATTCATTTCCTTTAAGTTTCTACCTTGTTTTCGAAGAAGGGTTCTTTGCAATTTCAGTTGGCCGACGTTCGCAGTGGAAGATTGCAGCTGACTTATATTTTATGCAACACATAGTAGTTCAATATTTTCTCATAAAGTGTAAATTTAGTCGATTATAAGTACAAGAGCAACAATAAATGTACTTCGCTTACCCCTCGGAAAATCCCCTCCAGTGTTCAAGATTATAATAAAAGTTGGAGTTGGTGGATGTTTCGAAGGATTTGAACTGGATAATTCGGATTTTTTACGGGCAATTATCATTTTTATGCATTGGTTGGAAGGTGGGTTGGTCTGTTCTCGGCGAATTGCACAATACAAAACTTATAAAATTAGGAAGAATAGAGAGGGGTGTTAATATCGAGTTTCCGCCGCGACTTGTGCTTTTGAATATGCTTACAGTTGATTTTCATCATATTAATAGGACGGGATAGGCAGGTGAATTGATCAATTTTGGAAAATTCTGGATGAGGGTTTGTGCATTTGAAGCAGTTTTGCTTCAGAAGTTTTGGTTGCAAATTGGATCTGGATTTGTGCAAGTGAGATTTAAATTAATTTTCAGCTGATGTATTTCAGTTCAGTGGTTTAATGATGAGGACAGTGAACTTCATGCAATGGTTTTGAATCCCCGTTATAAAAAGTAGACATCTAGTGTTTTGTATAATCGACTGTATGTGTGTTACGCATTCAACTTCTTGTAAAATATGATAAAAAAATTTATGTTTGTTCCGTATCATGGATTGTCGCGTGGTGTAATCAGTGATGATAAAAGTAGCAGCCAGAATTTAGTCTTCTTAGTGCTCTACTTGTACAAAAACTATTGATAAAAATTATAATTAATAAGAATATCTAGTATCCTCAAGGAATAATTGTTGGGAGGGGCCTTCCACTCATTCTTTTAGAAAGCTATTTGTTTCCTTGACGCACTTATGATGTAAAATATCTAATCCATCATTTGTGTCCTTCAACCAAGTACTCATCGATTCCTTCTTGGCTGCATCTGTCAATCCCTACCCCTTAAATTGAACTTGCCTAGCTCTAAGTGATTAAAATATATGTATGTCTCTTTATTGATCATGATTGTCTCTAATTCGTTGGTGGTAGCTACGAACTTTGACCTAAAAAAAAAGTTAATCTCTCTCCTCTTAGATTAACTGGTGTGTTTCCAGTATCGTAATCAATTTGACAACACTTGGAATCAATATCTTGATAAGCAATATCTCCTAAAAAGATACTTCTGTCCGGTCTACTTCATTTATTCCTATTTTATTTTAGTCTTAACTGTGGATCTCATTTGATCGCTCAATCGCTTCTTAATTTGCTTGATGGCTATGTTTATTTGATGCTATCTTTTCATGCAAAAAATCATGTCAATGCATAACAAGAGATAGTATCGGAACGTACCCTCCCTCTCGTTTTCAAGACTGGCCTAGATCACTCATTTCTCACTGCATTGCTGTTGATTTGGTTGGAAGCTGGACACCACCACTTTAATCTTCTCTCTTAGATTAACTAGTTCCATTCGAAGATATTGTATTTCCACTCAGTGTCTTCTCATGGTTTAGCCCACTGATCATGTTCATCTTCGGTATCACTTATCATCACCATCCGACACTCAGCAATTCTCAGTAAGCCAAATGAATGTTTACTGTGGTTTTTTTCTGTCCAGATTACTTATTTGATATCTAAATGGCCAATGAATCACTGACTAAATGCTTGCAACAACAAGACCATGTTAAATTTCGTGAAGTTGTCATCGTTTTTACTCCGTTATTCTCTGGCATTATCTTCCATCATTCTCTAATATGCAAGGGTAAAAATGGCTCACGTTTTATTTGACTTTGAATTTATCCTGAGGATTGTTTAATGTTAATTGCTTTTAAGATCTTGTAACCTTTTGAACCTAGGCTCCTATGCATCCTGCACCAAAAAAAAAAAAAAAAATGTGGACTGTGACAGCGAACTGTACCGTACCACCATTATCACTGAATGTCTTGGTATCCTGTAGCATCGTTGAATAACTTAGGCATCAAGAGCATATATTTTTATTGAGCCATTGGAGATTCACGAAATTCCACATTTATTGATTCGTAAACCTTCAGTAGTTTTCCTTCAATGACTCTGAACCGATGGATCCGCAATGGATCAATTGAAGAATTTTCCAGCATTGAAGAATCAGAAGAACAATAACTTAGGACAGCATTGTCCAGTTAGGCATTTAGTTGCAGTCCTATTCTTACAGATGTCGGTGAATAATCGTTCTCATCAGAAACCTTTATACAGTTACATCTAACGTTTTGTGACTGTGTAGGATCAGATTGTCCTGAAACGCTACCAGTAACAATATAGTTCATACTGTCGTAACTGTGTAACTCTCTGCCCTTTCTTCCCTGCCCTTATTTGATGGTTATAGGCAGTTGGGAGGTATTGCATACAAACTTGTTTTCTGTTTTGCGGAGAGGTGGAAGAATAGCAGCGGAGGCGCATCGTCCAACCATTTATTTGTCTTCTCCCGCCTAAGAAAATGGTTTAAAGATTATTTTGTTTTCAAAAAGTAGGCAGTAGGGGATGGGTGAGACGTGAAATAACAGAGAGGCAAAGGGTGAGCAAAGGCGGAGATTGGATACTTCGTTATGAAAGTGAAATTAGATGTGAGCACGTATTCCGGTATCACCAAACTTTCCCCATCTTATTTATACATCATCCCTCTTTATTCCTTCAATCTACCTCCTGCATTGTTTGCATTACTATCATGCATTATTTACATTATGTCAAGACGCTTGTTGCATTACATATCATCTCGATATGGCCAATGGCAAACACCTTTCAGCTATATTTTTGCTAAACTCATTGCTGATAGACACACCAGCATGAAAAGTTGTGGAAGTGGTGCCTTTTTTGTGACAATTAGGTTTGACAATATAAATGATGCCACTTTGACCATTGCTACCTATAATGCACGGATGAGCGACTGTGTTGGCTATGTATATATATATATATATATATATATGTATGTATGTATGTGTGTTTGTACGTATGTATGTATGTATGTATGTATGTATGTACGTATGTATGTGTGTGTGTATGTACGTATATATAGATGTATGTATGTATGTATGTATGTGTGTATGTATGTGTGCATGTATGTATGTACGTACGTATTTATGTATGTATATATGTACGTATGTATGCATGTATATATATATATATGCATGTAGGTATGTATGTATGATGTACATATGTATATATGTATATGTACGTATATGTATATATATATATATATGCATATGTATGTGTGCATGTATGTGTGTGTATGTTCATTTTCCTGGGGAATAATCATGCATTATAAAGGTGAAGGTAAACTGGGATCTCCCGTTTGAATTTCAAAAAGTAAATGATCGTTTCCATGTGACCTTCTGCGAAGCGCTTTTATCTATCTTACAAAACCAATTCCTTGGCATAACTGTAACACCACTCTCTGCTTTCTGATGTCATCTTCCAGCTAACAACATAATTCATTGAAAAGCACACAATCGGCTTAATATCTACACAGAGAAGAAGGGGATGCGTGCTTATACCTCCCATTCATTGGGTTTGGAAGGTGGAAGAAGTGGAATCGAGCATACTCCCGCATATTAAAACATGAAAACCATCTGGCCGCTTCCATATCAACTGCAACACCTGTAGATCCATGTCATGACACCTCCCCCCCACTTATCGTTATTCACGCATTATTCTCCACCTCAACCAGCCTGCTGCAGCGCTATATCGACCTGTTAATGTTAACATATTTGCTAGTGATTTACTGCCTGCCATTACAGTTATATGTAACCGTTGCAGTATTTTTGATGTAGCACACTGATCAATATTGACAAAGAGAGAATTGTTCAGGATAACCTGTGTTTCTTTTTCCATTGGATTGCATCTGTTATTTTTCCTCGTACCAAAACTTGCTCCTAATTTTTAACCATGGTTGTGAATGACTTTTGGTCTTCACTTTTCTGCCACCAATTTCCCTGGATGGATTTTTCCTCGTTTCTTATCTGTACTGCTCCAAGCTGATTGATCCACCTCAAAATACTGGAAAAATAACTTTTAAAAGTTATGTAAGGTTAAAATCAGCTTCACATAAAAAGGCTGGTATCGCACTGTTCTCTGCACCTGCACTGTTGCAAAGTTTCCGCTTCTTTAATTTTGATGCAAATGTAATCAGATTTGTTTCATCGAACGCATAAACACCATGCAATGACAGAGAAGCTGTATTACTTTCGAATTTGACAGTCTATAGAACTGTCTTATAGCGGAGTTTCTCATAAACACTTGTTGAGTATCTCTGACCATGCAAATTCCACACATATGTAGTCGTCATAGTCATTAGTAATCACAGCCCATCAATCGTCTCTACTATGCAGTCCGGAAATTTTCCCAACTGAGGCCATACAAAAGTTGTTCTTGAACTTTATACAGTTTCTGTATCGCATCGAGAAGGGATGTTTCAGAAACTTACATTTGTTGGTTTTATTCTACAAAATTTTGCTTCTTCCATTATTATCGTTACTCTGTGTTTCTCAGAAATTTCCAGTTCTGTTTTTCGGCGAAACAACATCGTATATTTTATAATGCATATTGAATTGAACAGAAGCAAAATAGGCCCTCTGTTTTAATCATAAGTTCAGTTTATTTTGATTGTTAGCATTTTTGTAAAAATTTTGAGTTCAAGATTATTCAAGCCACTCCCTGTTGACCGGTCGTTATTTTACTGTAAATGTACTGTGAGTTAAAAGAATCTGTTTATTTGTTTTCTTAATTATATATTTATTACGGATGCTGTTATGAATCTGCTCTGTCTATGTTGGTTACGTCGATGTTGTAGTTTAACTGCTCAGCTTCATTTCGTTTTTCAGTTTTCTGTGACGTGCGCTTCAAAAAAGTGGAAAAGTGGAGAGTTTCCCTTTTTGTCGAAACCAGAGAGAACAGAATGCTCCTATCTCTATCGTGAAACAAATTAAAGTTTCATCCCTCCTCCGTCTTCTCCTTATTCGGCATTTATTACTGCTCAACCATACTGACTATACTGGATCGGTAATTAAACTTAAAATCATTATGAAGTGCAGTAGAGGTTTGAGTCATTTTCTTTCCGTCTTCTTATTTTAACCATAAATGTCTTACAACTTAAATCATTTCTGCCGATGGTCGATTGTTGTAAATTCTTGCTTCTGCACTTTAATTTAGTTTTAACATCTCTTACTTATCATGGAACTCTACTTTTTATGCAAACCTTGACTGTTTTAGTTATTTTCCAGTCAATGTTTGTGTCCATAACAATGACACGCTGAATGGTCAAGTTGTTGACGAAATTATGGTACTTAAGCATTTGAGCCTCAAATGGCATTTGAGCTTTCAGACGAAAAAGAGTGAATTTTCAATTCTTGAAAAAACTGATTTATAGTTTGTGGTTGGTATTCCTCCGTTATCAGTAAAGTAGGTAACTGAGATATTATGAAGTATAATCAGCAAACAACCACATATTGCGGAAACTGTAATTTCAGTCGATTTCTGGGTTTATATTCGACAAACATTTACTGAAGACGTAAAAATTTCTGACGTGATCTGGTCAGCAAGAAATAGTAAATAATAACTAGTGTTTACATAAGAGACCGAATGAAGAGATATATAGATGATTTTGAATCATGATAGCACTATCACTTTTGGAATTTAAAGAATTAGCAAAATCATGAACGGGGATCGACAACATATGATATATATCATTACCTGGGAAGTAGGATTTACCGCCATTTAATAATGATTGATCTTACGGAAACAACAGCTAAGTTAAGGCGTTATCAGCGCAATTTTTTATAAAATTACCGAGATTCAATAATGTAGTGGACATTAGAGAATGGCATACCAGTATATGGTGATCTGAACATTGGGTTGCATTTTCTCATTTTGCTTAGTACAAACAGTGGGTCTTATGTGTTTCCTTGGTACTGCTATCCAGAATCATGTCCATTTCGAGAAGAAAGAGATGATCGGATTATATATTGCTCACTGCAACAACACTTAAATGGTCTCGTAACTGTTACTAATCTTATCATGTTTTATGCTTGCAAATTAGCGCAAACAGATCACAATAACATTCCGTTTACCTAAAATTGATGCCTGAATCTCACAGACTGAAAAACAGCAGTACTTCGTTTGCAAAGGCAAGGGTCCTACTTAGCAAAAAGTGGCCATTGTAATGATAAATGGTAAAGATTAAATTTAGTATGAAGGCTCGAACTTTTGGGCTTAAATTTAGACTGAAGCCTGTATAAAAAATAATGTGCTAAAATTAAACATTGATGACTTATCTACTGCAAAAATAACTTTGATATCTGTTAGCACGTTTTCCTTTCCTGTCAGCAAATTCAGAAATGCATTTCTGCTCGATCAACCAAACCATTAGTTAATATGCTCTTTTTATCCGATTTTAACATCATGTACATCCTGAACTCAACATCAGCTAAATGAGGTACACGGAGTGGTATGACTAGCACTGACCCCATCATTTCAAAACCATTCTTCATAAAGTGGATAATATAATGGGAACACCAAGGTTTAGATATATTAAGCCTTTCAAAAATAATGTTTTTTTTTACTTCGAATAGATTTGATTCATGAAAAAGAGATCAAATGATCAATCAAAATCAAAATCAAAAAGAGATCGAAATTTTCTAGTTAACAGTTTTAAAATATTTCCCTATATTTTTATTTACTATTGTTAACTCCAGTTGATACGGGTATCGAAATAAAAACTAAAGACGATCTCTCCTTATAGCATCATTCGCCAGTGTTTCCAAATGTTTTATTTTTCTCTGCACACTTTCTTGCAGTCTACTGATTTCTCAACAGTTAAGAATTGAAATGTCGTTTTAGTTCTCCCAAAATCTAGATGCGTTAAGATGAGTAACCGTACAATACGTTTCTATGCGTATGAGAAGTAGTTCAATGATTTCTTCATATTATAAGAATCATTCAGTTTGATTGGTAGCAAATAAGGAAAACTGTGTGCAGAATAGCGAAAAAAAAAAATTTCATAAAAAATTTGGTGGAATCGAATTGGACTTCTCAGCTATTTCATTATATTTTTGACTTGTATTCTGATATCGTTATAGCTATAACTTTTTTGGTAATGGTGATACTTTTGCTTTAATAACGTGTGGTAGAACGTGAAATCATAATAACCTGTTTGAATTCTTTCACTCCCATTCTTCCTCGTCATTTTATTTTCTTTTCGTTTGTATTAAGGCATTTTAATTTGTTTGCACTTTCAATTTGTTCTGCCTATCGATTCATCAGTCTTCATAGATCTCGAATTACTGGATGCTTCTTTCAATATTCAAATATAAAATTATGGCTTGCAGTTTGTTGCATCTTCCAGATACCTCACTGCTGTTCCAGCTAACGAATTGAGATTTGTGATATTTTAATACATTTTTTGGAACCCTGAACTGGATGTTTCTTTGAAATGTCAAGTATTAACTGATGAAGAACCGTAAAGTTTAGCGGCCGGTATTATTGGTCTCTTTCAGGTGCTGCAATCTATCGTGTGCAGTTATATCAACGTAGTATTGCAGTAAATATTTCGGTAATCTAGATATTAGTAATTTTATTATTTATCCACACTTTTTTTTCAAAAATTGAACAGCTTCAGTGAAAAACAAAAGGTTGCTTACGATTGCGTGCATCTTTCGTTTGCATCGTTTTTGTATCAACTGAACTATTTAGGTTTCAGCTTAGTAATCGAGGAGATATTTGGTCATTTTCTGGTAGGGTGGTCACACAGAAGGTAATGTTCGATAGGCAAATCACTACTGCTTCAAGTACTGTACGAAGGATATGTAGCAGTTCTAATTCAGAAGATTTCTCCGAAGATAATTGTGGTGCTTCTTTCTACTGAATATAGTTTTTCGAAAACTGGTGTAGTCAAAATTAACTTAAATAACTGGAATGAATTGATTGATGTAATGTTACGTTGATTTCCAGAGTCGAAACAGTGGATAGTAGGAGCAAAGATAAATGTTACGTATAAATCAGGATGTAGTATAAGTGATCAATAATACGTGCTGTCAGAAATATTCCTGACTTTAGTAATAAGTGAAAATTAGGGAACTGTTGTAGTGGTTAAAGTAGTTGCCTTTAAAAGTTCTACTAAAATATTTTAGGCGATGAGGGGCATGCTCCGTTATTAAACGGTCTTCTGTCATCAGCCGATAATGCCATTAAAATCGATCTCAATCTCTCCGATGTTATCGTTCAGACATCAAGCAGTTCTGTTGATAAATTTCCAAAGGAGCGTTGTAAAGCTGCCGTAAGTTCTTATCATTATTTTCTTAATGGTGATATACGGTATTTTCTGTATATAACGATGATGTCAACAAGAAGGCAGTTTGAAACTATGAAAAGGAGCTAAAAAGAGTTTAATTGAATAGAATCAAGTCCTGAGAAATTTGTATGATGTAACTTCATAGCACTTTCTACAAAAAGATTAAGTCATTTGCTTAAACCAATAACTAACTGGGAATGGAAATTGAAGATATCACTGGGTTTGCTGATGACAGCAGCGGTATGTAATGATCTCGTTTTATCGTTCATCCATGAAAAAGTACCACAGGAACCGCCCTTGCCGGATGCTGTATTCGCTCATACGCCTTACATTCCATGGGCATTAACAGTGTCCGAATATCTTATGCTTGCCTCATTCACATGTATGCTTGCATTAACTGTCATACACAGGCACCGCTGGATTATACTTAGGTTCGTTGATTTCTGTTATTTAACTGTTTATCACCTGCATACTTTTAAAAATCTAAAAGGTCGGTTATTCCGAAAACCTTCGTAAAAATGAAATAAGAAAACCAAAAAGTGCATAGGCGAAAAGTAGTTGTCTTGCAGAAGAATCGCGGTTATCGGGTCATTGTTATATTTTGGGCGTTGCCTAACGATGCTCGTGACACAAGTACCTATTGCAGATCCTAATTATTATTGCTCACCACGTCTAAGTGTAAGTTCTTCTTTTCTAGATTGCTTTTCTGTTTTTGTTCAAAACTTCCATTATGACTTGAAAAATTTTCAAATCGAACCGTTTTAATTCTTTAAATTTTACAATTGAACTATGGTAATTTCTTTTCTTTAAGAAATTTCCTTTCTCTTCCATTAGGTAGTGCTTTTTATCAGTTGTGCCATCCAGAAGTATTGATATTTTGGATTTAAGGATTTTGATTTTGTTATCTGTTACCCTTATTTAGGATTTCCACCATCTTTTGCATATTTTAGGGCGCTGACTATACTCTAACGAATATAGTTCTCAGAGCGATGCGAATTGTAAGTGGTGCTGGTTTGATGATCAACGGAAAGCATACACTTTGCGGTGATTACATCTATAGCGGCCATACAATTGTCCTTGTCACTAGCTGCTTATTTATCACAGAATGTAAATTATTGGCGAGTTTCTTCTTTAGTAAGATAAGAACGGACAAAAATGCTTATATTCAAGTTACAAATTTATCATGAAAAATTGAATCCATTGATAGAATTACTTTTTTCTGCTTTGTGTCAAATCATATGGTCATTCTGTGAGGAATTGCTAATTTCCTTACATTCGACAATTAATTTAGACAGTCCGCGACGTTGGAAATCACTACATTTCTTTTCAATAATGGTCTCAGCTGCTGGTGTTGTGTTGCTACTAATATCGCGTGCTCATTACACAATTGATGTTATCATATCATACTGGATATCCACGCGGGTTTTTTGGACTTATCATACACTGGCTGCCTTCCCAAGTCTTCGAGTATGTTTTTATTGCTTTTGATGGGATTTATTATTTTCTATGCCATTTTACGAAGTTAGAAGTGAATTTATATGGACAAGATTAGTTTTTCTTACCTTGTTATACACTTTTTGTATATGGATGTTGAATGAAATAACATTTTTTTCTCCTAGAATGTCAGCTCTCACTATAATCACTTATCAAAATTTTATTGGTATCGATTGTTTTTATTCATGGAGGGAAATTTGCACAGGCCTGTACCAAGAAGGTATTATTTTCATGCATGATGGAAATGAATTTTTCATCATTGTTGCCACTGATGTTCCGAAAGTATTCTCAGTTGTAAATTTTAAAATCCCACTTCGATCCCATTTGGGATGTATATAAAATAAATAAGAAATTTCAAATCCATCAATCAACTGGAGCAGAGTGATTGCAAAAAATTTTTGATTTCTTAACTTTCGTCCGGTTCTTTTTTTACCTCCTTTTTCTTTTTTTTATCTCCTTTTATTTTTCTCTCTCCTGGCGCTTGAAGTTTTGTTATATTTGCTGTAACATCGTGATTCAATAAATTGCTTTAATTTTAAAAGATCTTTTTAAAGGTTTGACTGGCCGTTTCGTCGGATGCGGTTTGGTACGCATCTACTTGCAATTTGCAAAACAAATTTATCCTAAAAAATTAGTTTTTGGCCAACAGGGATGAACGTCAAACAACAGTAGAGATTGTCGAATGTTAAATGTGGATGGAATTCGTAGCATATACACTGTGGAAAAGAAATTTATGATTGCAAGGTTATTATGTACTAATAACTTGACATGTGATTTTTTCATCGCAGAATTTTGTGTTATTATGTTTCATAAGCATAACAATTCTGCGACATTTGCTTTTTCTTTATACGACTTCAATCTCGATCCAAATTAAAATTTTATTCGAAAGGACTAAATCAGTTTCTGGTGGTTCCACATCTCAGTTTCTCTTAAAAATTATTTTGGTCATTTCTTTCAAAAAAATAAAACGAAGGAAATCTCCGTTGTAAAATTTCTGTAAATTTGTATTTTTTTCTACTAATATTCATCATATACTTACTTTCCATCTTCCCCTTCCTCTTTCATCGGGAGGATTATTTCGTTTATCGTAAATCCAATCAGTTTATGCAGTAGAATAATGTCAAACATCTCAGATATTGCGGTCTAAGATTCCATTCAACACTTGCCAAAACCATATTATATCAAATCTATGATAAACACTTTAGTATCGTTCGTTATTTGCTCAGCTCATATAAATCACAAATTCGTGTTCTAATGCGTGTTATTACTTATTCTTTCGAAGTGAACTGCTGCTAACGATCACTTTCTTTTGCTCCATTCTTTAAGTTTTCCTTTAAATTGTAATTTCAGGAGCTTTATCTTTGTGCCTGAATCGACCAGTCGAGAAAAATGTTGGTCACAGAAATTTGCTTTTTTTTTGTACCTTCAGTCAAAATTAAATGAGACTACAGAAGTGCATGTTTTAATGATTCCGGTTTTGTTTTTTTTTTTTTTTTTTTCAATATCATGAATTATATCGGTGTCTGAACAGTGCGTCTTTTTTCTCATGCTTGAATTGTTTCATGTATTTCTTTCTTTTTTTCCTTTCCCTACCCATAAAATGGAAACATTATGTTGCGAAGCATAGCTATGTTCTAAAATTGAATTTTCTTCTGTTAATGTCGGTGCGCGGTTCTTTCCTCCAATTCAGTCCAATTATATCGTATTTTATTCATTTTATGCAGTTATTTTTTGATTTTTCACGGTCGCCAGGTCATTTCCACAACGCTTTTCCAATGTTTTTCGATTTTGCTGGTGATTGCACTGCAAAGTGAATGAAATATAAAACTATTGTTGTGGCCACTCTAACTCTCTCAAGAAATTCTCCTTTTCAAAAATCAATTTAATGGGACCGCGAATCTTAAATATCAAAGCTCTGAACAATTTATTTCCACTTGCGTAGTAACTCATTTATTTGTTGATGAGCTTCAGATGCTTTTGTGTTCTTTTCATAGCTTATAAATTTAACTTTTATATTTGCAGATCATGTTTAAGCCTATATTTGTTTCAGGCATTTTAATTTCATCATTAGAATGCTTATACGTGCATCTCGAGATTCTACTTTTTCTTGTTAAATTAGAATATTTGAGAGAGGGATTCCCATTATAATCAAATTTCATTATATCTGGTACTGTTGCTGAACTTTTAGGAACCTCAAAAACTTCACAAAATATTGAGTTCATTTTCATTTTAACTTCATATCAAAGGTTCATATCACTTGTGCGATTAATAGCCTAACTGGAATTTCCGAAGTCTAAGTTGATGCATTCCTGACGAGAAAATTTTAAAGGTTTTTTAATTTAAATAAGTCCTTTCGAAGGGTAAAAAAAAGAATGCTTAAGTGATTACTCAAGCTAGATTCTTAGTTAAAATTTGCAAAACCATTAGTCGAAACGGATACATCTGAAATAGGCTGTGTTACGGTATTAACTCTGGCATAAGAACAACTCGAATTTCATCTGTATTTTCATCGATGACTTCCATTAGCTCTGGGTAATAATTAGTCGGTTGCCTTCAAGGCTCACAACAATTTTAGACATATCAGAAATGGTGAACTGACTGTGTACCATAGTAGAGAGATGTGGCATAATTTTTTCTTGGGCATCAATTTCTGATTTGTTGGAAATAGTGATATTACTAAGTTCTTTGCTTGGTGAGAAACCTAAAGTTGATGACTGAAACTTTAAAATCTATTGTTGGAACAATAAATCATGAAAGCTCATGTTCTTTAAAAACTGCAGTAGCTGATATTTTTAGTAGAACACACAAAAAAAAGAAAACAACTTCAGCAAATCATGGTAAGAAAGGGAATAAACACGCCTTCAATATGCAAAGCACTTTCACTCAAGTGAAGCTATTTGCAGCTGTTTTTAAACAGAAGTATCATGCAATGTGCCATAACTCAAAGGGAAAATTTCATGAAAACCAAAAATTGAAGAGTTGGATTAGTAAGCAACGGATATTCTCCATGGTTCTTCAGCACTACGTTGAGCTGCATTCTGGATGTAGCATTCAGTTGCATCATATGTTCGATTACGTTGCAACATTTCATTGTCGTTACCGGAATATGGCTGCTGCTGTTGTTGTCGATTAGTCATTTTTTTACTATTACAATAGTAAGAGTTACCACATTTTGCTCTTGATTCTGTAACACTCCCATCCAGCTTCATATTACTGCTTTCCTGAAAATGTAGAAACCGACCAGTGACCGAAAAATGCAAGTTTTAGTCACCGCTAATATTTTTTGAGAACTTCAAGGAACTAACTATCCAGTCTATGGACTAAAAACTATTATTTATCTTTTCCAGCTCCTTCATGCGGATGACAAAAAAGAGAGAATTAATAGAATAATATATACTGCGGTTTTTCATTGTTGAAATATGTGTTTGAAACTGTGATCAGTTCTCGGATGTGATCATGTTATAGATCACTTTGATGCACTTCGAGCTTTATGTTATTCTGCTAATGACTTATTATTTGTTGTCTATTTTACTTATATTTATTTTAGAATAGAAGAAATGATTTAAACGAAAAGCGAAGTCATGAAATACGCTTAAATGATCTGAGAATATTTAGAATGCTCCGAGGACAATTAACTCAAATGAAGCAATAGCTTACGTTGTTGTGATGTGGGAGTCTGTCATACTTAGAACCGTATGCAACGGGGGTATTGCTTGAAGGAATACTATCGTATCGGGTCGAATTTTGTGATATATCTACAGAAATAGGGTCGTAACCTCGGTAATCAGGCTGAGGTATATACACATTATCGCGAGGAGTTGATCGTGAACGATAACGATATGCGGCCTGGGAAAATATGAACATTGCTGAATGAATGTAATGACAATTCCTTTTAAAAACAAATGATCATTGCTAATAGTCTAGAACATAAAAAAACCTGTTGTTCATCAACTTTCCGTTCATTTCGAAAAGCTTCTGTATCAAACATTGCTGCTTTGGAACGAACATCAGAATGTATTTGGCTGAGTTCTTTGCGAGATTCGCATTCGCCAAATACTTCAAATGATTTTGTGGTGGTAGGGTGTGCCGGTGAAACAATTATCGCTGCCCCATCTTTACCAGCTCTGGACTGGTTCAAATCCATTCCGAAGTATTGCACTGGCAGTTGCTGTTCTCGCTGTAGCTGCGGCCGAGAATCTATGAAACAGAAATTATTAAAACGAAAAGCGGAAATAACAAAGATACAATCAATGACTTCGAAATCATAAGAATTGTTCATTAACTTAAAAAAATACAAGTACAGTCAAATAGCGGTAAGACGGAAACAAATGCGAACTCAAATTCAAAGATATATGTATATCCAGAAAAATGATGGGAATGCATCGAAACCTTCTTTCACGAAAGTGATTTCTCGGTCAAGACGATTTTCGACATCGTTCACCCAACTGAAGTCAATATCGCTGACTTCGGTTTTCATGTTCGAACTCTGGGTTAATGAACTGATCGTGGAACCATAGTCCGCGCTTCTAAAAAATTGAAGATTGAAACTCTACCGCAAATTTGAAGCTATATAAAAGAGGCAATTGACAGAGTAGTTAGAATCCTCAGGGAAATATAACCTAAAAACTATGAAATAATTAAGTGAAAAAATTTTGCTCAACACATTTCTTCCGTTCAAAAAATTTTAACTAAAACGGACTTTTTAAGCGGGGAATATCCCAATTGCGTTTGGTGCGTAGCATGATTCTTAGTAGTTCCGGAAGTCGAATTACATCGTTGGAATGGATTTGAAGCTGTCTCAACAGTTGAAAATACCTGGATAAGATTTAAGAGTTCATATTCTTCTAAATTTTACAGTTCGAGATTCTAAAATGCTAATCAATACACAGATTCTAATTGTCGAAACAATTCGAACGATGTGGCTACATAAATAGCTATATAGTCATGCTGGCAAAGATTATATAGGCAAGATCAAAACGAAAAATAAAAAACAATGTGGATGTGCATTAATTACTTATCGAAATGAAACTCAAATACGTAAAAAGATAACCTTGTCGTCGTCGGTTGAATTGGTGACATTTTTAGAGAACAACTGATCATTCTTTTTTGGGGTTTCCTCGGGTTCTGGTGTGATTTTAACGGGTATGTTACATCCCGGAATGATATGACCACCGTTATTTGTGTTATAGTCACTATACTGATTACTTCTGTTGGCAGAACCACCGATGCCATTTCGATATCTATAATTTCGCTCATCGCAATCGTGAGACGTTGCTGCTTTGGGATAACTGCATTCGCTGATCGCTGCAGTTTTTCTGGATGCATAATTTATATCCGGTGATTTGTGGCCAATTCCACATTTTTTAACTTCACTGCTTGTTTCTTCATTAATATCATCTGCGGTCTCATGCGGCTCAGTAGATGATGGTCCGCCTTTGGCAACCAAAGTCCATTGCTGCAGCCGTCTAGGTGTTCCCGATGGTCCAACATCATTCCTAAATGCTCGTATTCGCTGCAAATGCTGATTGGACGAATTCTTCAACTGTATTGGTGATGGTGTTTGGTAGTGTAACGACGACGAATGATCGGTAGTTGACGTCAGACGACTTCGATCAGATGTATTTGTGGACGGAGCCGAATGGGTCATTCGTAAATCTGATACAGCAAAACCATTTGAGCAGCTGCTTAAACTTGATTGTTCAGTGAAACAGTCAACTAAAGCATTTAATTAATCTCATTTGCCCCCATTTGCGAATTTGAATTTTTAAAAGAGCCATATTTTTCTTTTCGAAGTGAACAAAAGGATAGATTCGAGGGCTACTGTGGATGATGTCAACCGATTAACCTGCTAAAAGATGACTTCAGTGGACCAGAAGGTAAATCAGGAGCAGTATTACCGTATGTTTGATTTTTAATAACCTTCCTGCACTTCTTCCAAACACATTTCTGTCCCACTGGAACATCCATTTGTCTGCAAAACTAGACAAGTAAATACAGTAATAGTTTTATTTTAAGAATAAGCAAAATTATAAGGCTTCATTATTTAAGTTTGATATCATTGCTTTCTTCGGACTTATCCCAGTGTTCTTATGACGGTTTTCTATTAGGCGCCCTCCCTACATATCACGGGATGCAGAAGGAATTTCCCAGTAAAATAAGAAGCGCACTTAATATAAATAAACGCAAGTGCAACTAAGCCATAACTTATCATTTTCCATTACATGTAATCAGCACTTTTGATCTTTTATGGCACTGATTAAAAAGTAAGAATGAAAATCTTCGGACTTTTTTGAGGGCATAAAAGTATGTTCGAAGGTGAATAAACTTAAATTTCATGTTTTTCGTATGCTTGCCTTCTGATTTTCTGCAAAAACAATGTGAAATGGTTTAGCAGGTAATTTAATTTTTTGCTAAACCAAAATTTTTATTGAAAATAAAAAGAAGTCGATGGTGGGAAAGATGGAACGAAAGAGAGTAAGAAAAGTTCTTCGTAAAATTCTGTGCAAAACGGTTCTTCTATGTTTTGGAATGTACGTAATTTGTTGATGGTTTATGCATTTGTCCTTGAAAACAAATCCCTAGTCACTCGATGTGCATTATTCCGCTGAATTCCATAAGCATTTCAACGACTGAACTGACCGTCTATCAATTTATATATTAAATACTATTAAATAACTATTAAATTGTAATGATATCATTGCACCGTTATCATTGTTTATTGTTAGTGTAGCAATTGATTAGATATTATCAGATTGCAATGGGTTTTAGATGCATCACTGATTTAATCAACAAACCACCTAAAATTTTGTCTCAAGGATGTGGAAATAAATTACTACTTCAAAAAAATTGAACCTTGACAAATTGTCGACAGAAAAAGCACGAGAATATTGTAACATAGGTGTTACTGGTGCACGGGGTGGCATAAGATTCGCGGGAATGGAGCCCATTTTTTTTAACATTTTTTTCTGTCTTTTTTGCCACTTTTTGAATTGTTTTAGAGTTAGTGGCGGAAGGGGTATAACTGTTGGCATTGGAAACACCGTAGATGGTACTCCAGGTGGACCATCCATAAAAAACGCTTCGTTAAGCGATAAACGAGAATTTCCAATTTTCCAGTTCTGCAAAATTATTCCTGTTTAAATATCAAAACTGAAATATCAAATAATTGGAAAACAGGTCTGGAACAAATTAACCATTTTGGAACATAACATTAGTAAATAAGTGAGATATGGGCAATGCCATCTGTGCATCAGCATGTGGATTATTACATTATTAAGAAATTAAAAAGTCCAAATACAAAAAATACTGCATTTAGAACCCAAAAAATGGAAATTAAAAATCATGAGGAAAATTTAATGTTACCAATGCAACACAACTATGCAGTGCATTTCCCTTCCCGACCGATAGGTTATCAGTACCGATTAAAAAGCGAAATTTCCAGTAACGAATGAATTATCCATAAAGAAACAAGTTTTCTCTGTATGTTTGTGTGTTCGTATGTGTTAGTAATATATATATGTGGTGTATGCATATGTGTATGTGCGTATTAGTACCATGACAAGAATCCTAATGGTTGCTGGCGATGTATTTAACAAACTAAGATTTTTTCTTCTTCCTTCAAATTTCCTCCTGATAATTGCAAAAAAATTTTTCGGTATAAGTGTAAAGCCTTTTCTGAAAGACAAACTTTGGTCTATGTCTTGACCACAGATTGCACTGACAGAAGTCTAAAAAAAACTACAGGTTTTGATGTACAGGTGGTCACGGATACTCCAGATGGAACGGAGTGCGGACTACTGAACACCTTGGCCCTAATTATATTTTGACACTAAACCCATTAGGTTAATAGAACAAAAGTAAATAATCGGAAAGAGAGTGTACATTTCGATTTCGACAGGTGTTGAATATCCATTATGTACAGAAGACGCATATCAATGCAGAAATTTCTCGACAGTCAGTCTCAAGAGACTATCGAAGGAAACGAAAGATAATTCCCAACACGTTTACGAAAACAGGATAAAAGAATGAGATGGATGTAACAATTACTGTTGACTTAACCAGAAAAATTATTTTGACTTGTCTGAGATACCTAATCTTGCCAAAAACCAGTGTTAATTCCATTGAACAGAGGTATAAAAGCTATGAGAGAAAACATTCATTGTAAGAAGACTTTGAAAAAAGGAGAAATGCTTTAAGAAAAGGAAAAGTGCAAAAAAAAGGAAAAAGGGGAAAAAAAAGAGTAAGAATTCCCAATATTTTCACCATAACCATTTGTCTGCTTTGCGTTCACTGTAACATCCCTATTTCCTCAACTACTTCATTAATATATAAGTTTGTTGTACACAAAAAATCCACACCTTTTCACAAATTGTGTTGTTTTCCATAAAAGTGCAAATGTAATTATACCGGCTGAAAACAGATGAATTATTCAAAAATGATGTGGTGAAAAAAAAACTGATTCCTTATAAAAAGAGTAACGGAAAGGAATTGATCAGTATTATTACCAAGCCTCAAGAATTCCCATGTTTTAGTTAATGTTAATTTATTAATAAAAGCAAAAAAAAAAAGAAAAAGAAAAGAAAACTCTGAAAAGCATACTGCATGAAAGTGCTCTACGGACCAAAATGATAATCAGACAAGTTTTTAGTGATCCACTTAGGACTTAACAAAAATTTTAAGTCTCTATAACGAAAACTTTGAACCACATCGTTAGGGCAACAACATAGTTTCTCCTAATCAGGAAGATTTTAATAAATCATTCCAATAATACTGCTCTGTTAATTATTCAAAACATATCAAACCAATGCCACAGAACCGTAGACTTCAAAAACCCGATATGTGTTTAATTTAAACAGTTCAAAATTTATTAAATTCAGAGTGATTTATGAGTAAATTTCAATCATAGTGATAAAAAATATAAAAAACGTTGGTAAAGAAGCTGACGTAATTGTGAAAAAGCGGAGAAAAAACAATTCGCAACGATTGTCGCTCATCCACTGCGGTACCAACCCCGCAAAGATTTAATGCATAGAAGACATTCTGGAAGGGACTACTTTTACAATATGGTGAATTATTTTATGTTTATACAGCACCAGACAGCTGGAATAGGAGGCTAAAATGTATCGGTAATTAATCAATTCTGTTATTTGTGAGAAAAAAGGACCGCATATTGGTCATTTTGGTATCTACAGATACCAAATTGTTTAACTGCTTTGATACATATATAAACCTCCAATTCTGACGAATCCACGATTTGCAAATTTTAACCTAACAATCTTTATTAAGATATTTATATTTTCAGCATCATGATAAAGTAGATGCCAAAACTTTGAATTTAATTTAGTTAAATCAACAAAGTTATGTTCAGAATTCATGCGGTGTCCAAAATCAATTTATTCGAGACAGTTTTATGAATCAAAACGTTTTCAAAGTACACATCACCCTCATTTCACAAAGTAAACAAATTAAATCGGAAATTTTTTTAGTCAAAATAAACTACAATAAGACTAGTCTCAGGAAATTTTCTCCTGTTTTCGTTAAAGAGCCTTGACAACAGGATAGGCTGGAGAGATGGTAGAGGAAAAGAGATGGAATTGAAATGATGCTCTTGAACATGAAGCACTTCTTGGAGAAACTTATGAATAGCTGAAGGATAAAAAAGGATCAAATGATATCACTAACATTTGTTCGCCATCCTTCGGAATCAGCCGGACTGGTCATATACACAGAATCAGTGCCACTGAAGTGTTGCAGCGAATTGACTGACTGGTGAAAAATAGGTGCTTTGTATGATTGTGCGATAAAAGGTGCTATGTAGTAATGTGAACCGCGCTTTGGAACATTTTTTGAACCTGATCCTGATCCCAGTAGGTACGAGGGTACTTGTGACGATGATGACGACTTATTTCCCATTCCCCCAACTGGCGTCCATTCACGTCAACTTTACAAACACACAAACTGAAGTGCCGTCGAGTTATGGCCCCTTCTGTCTCCAATGCTGCTCACTGTCGCATCCTCCTCGCAGCAGCAACAGTCTCCCTTTCCTTTCCCTGAAACGTCCGCCTCCCTCTCTCTCTCCTCTCTCCAACGCTTTCTTTCTCCCTCGAGAATGTCCTCCCGTCCGACATACTGCGCTTGTGACACAGATGGTGGTGATGATTCCTTGACACTGCTCAATGAGACCCGTCAAGATGGGATCGCCGATGTCCCATACCCATGTCCCACTCCCTCTCTACCTCTTCCCATCTCAACTTCTCTTTCTTTTTGCCATCACTATAAAAAATCTTGGCTGGTCGCCGACTCATATTTTTTTTTGATAATATCAGTTGCAGTTCAACATAATTAGATCGCATATTTAGTCCTCATTAAAAACTACTTCAAATGTTTGTCTAATTGTTGAGTGCAAAAGAAAATTTTCCTCAAAAATATTTTGAGACAATTTCATCATTTAATCATCTTACGACATCCACAAATTTAAAAAGAAAACTTCCACAATCCTTACTTAATATTGTGATGAGTGATGTCCTTTGGGTTCTGGAAGACCAAATTGGAAATGAGCGGAGATGCAGTGGCATCCGGTACAGTATTGAGTTTTGATTCGTTTTATATATAATAGATTGACTGAGGGCGAAAATCATTATTTGTTCCCAATATCAAAAAATCGCTACAAGCAATAGGTAAAGGTCAATCACAAATGACCGATATGTCACTGCAACAAATGGATATTCATATAGTGTTCTCCTTGGTGAATTGTCCCGTGCATCTCCCTTTTTCTTTCTCTTTTTCTTCCTTTTTCCTAACTTTCACACTGAGTAAATAACTTATTTTCAGCACATTATATTCCTGAAGCAAGCATTCTGTTGATCACTAAAAATTATTTACCACTGAAGAAACTTAAATTACTTTGAAACTAGTAAAATTGACCCTAAAAGGAGAATTTTGCTTCCTATGGTAATAACCTGTGACATCAAATGCCGAAGAATGCTTTTGGTATGATTAAAAGACTATTAATCCTTGGCGGTAGTGACCACGACTTGTCATCTTGCTTGAATTTTATGTTTCTACAAAATATAAAATTTTTTAATAAAAAAGAAATATTCTGCACAAAATTTTCAATGTGTTATACAAAAATTACTTATTAAACTGAAAAATTCCAAGAGTTTTGGAAATATGATAGATTGTCATTTGCATCATTACGACTCTGCAGTTAAACAGTAAAAGAATTGAAGAAGCAGCAGGAAGATGGTACTCACATCGAAATAGTATCAACTAGCACTGTCACTCTTCACAAAGAACATTGAATTGGCACACAAGCTTGATAGAAATGTAAACAATATAACACTCCTGACCGCTCCATCAATATTAACTCAATATCACCGGAAATAAATTAGTCTCTAAGAACTCAATGCTGATAATGAACACAAGTTCTCATTAAAAATAAATATATTATACTTATGAGCAGGTTCCGAGAAACGAGTATCATGTGGCCGCTGGTATGAAACACTATTGATTCATTTGTAAAACCTTACACAGCTTTCAAAGATAGCGTCGAGGTTTTGAAGATCATCCAAAAAGATAGCAGAAAGATGTCAAAATTTAACATTTGGTAGTTTAAAGTAATCCACATTGTATGCAATGTGCTATTTTGTTTATTTGTCGTTTGAGAAATGCTATTCAATTATCTTAAGAGAAAGAAAGAGAAAAAACATGTGTGATATTTACATGTTCCATAATTCCCCAAAAAACGTTCCGGTAATTATCCTGACTACAAAAGCACTGAGTTGATTGTATCTACAGTACTAGATGTTGCTAAAACCAATCATTCTCCACCCCGTAGCATCTGTTCATGAGCACCATTTTACCACTGACAGTACAGATATTATAATCAAGCAGATGAGCTGCATATACTAATGCGAAAAATTAGAAGACCATTATTAATAATTTAAGCGAGAGTGTTTGAAATATTCACACGCTTTTGAAAATATTCACACGCTTATTTTTTTCTAATTTCATAAGTCTAGTTTCATAATATGATACAATACAATATAATAT
>NW_018108492.1:0-12183 GCF_000183805.2 Loa loa
AAATGACCGTTTCGATCCATATACTTCGGGATCACTTATATATGTATATCTTTAATATGTACATCTTCAGACAAGCACATCTGGTCTCATCGTTGTAAAGTATTACGCTTTCAACTTTCTTTTAAAAAAAGTGGAAAACTGTCCATATGGTCATCAGAACCAGTAATAGAAACGAGTGCACGCTGAAAATTCTGTATAAAGATTTTTTGTAAGATAACGACATTAATAATCCATCTGAAATTTGAACTACATAAACTTATTAATTTAACTGGTAACGGTGCTCCTCTAATAGCTTGAAGTTTGAAGGAATATTTCCTTTTTCGTCATGTTTCCACGTATCTCAGCCATTTCGAGATCTTGGTTCTTTTGTTCCGCTAGGAATTCTTTTTCCGTATGCAGTGTGAAGCATTAAAGACAGTTATAAAATGCAAACTTAACAGTGCAAACTATTTTGATAATTTCATGTTATTTAGCTCCGAAAAAAAAATTTAAACGGAACATATCGAGGATTCTCTCAATGTGATAGACTTCCATAATGGATGGTAAATACATATGTCACCACTGGTAGTAGTGATCGCAATATGGAAGGCATGACAAAACAGCTGAAAATGTGAACTATTGATAGTGCATAGTCAAGAGCACTGAAGAAATCTCAAATGGAAGAGTGTTTCATTTAGTCTTCCATCTGAAATGGAAGATTAAATGAAAAAAAAATACCGAACACCTTCACTTGTGTCGGTCATTTGCATTGTTCATTGACGGAGATTAACCATCATTCGCAGGAGAATATCACTGATGGTACTGTGTCTCGCCACAAATTTCAAACTCATAACGCTGGATAAAGTAATAGCAAAAGATTCAATAATAAAGGCGTAAAATTCGAGTTTTTTTCCCGAACATATGTAGGAGTGAGAAGAAAAACGGAAAGTGAAAGACCATTACAGCAAAAACACCAATGGGAATTTACAAAACGTATAATTTATCGTCTTTGAGTCTTACAAGAGTAAAACCTGTCTCATCTGTTACACGTACAGTAGGATGTGATTCCCATTCTTCTTAAATAAACTCTTTACTTCGCTTTCAACTTATCCATTGAACTAAAGTAGCAACAGCAACCAAGTTTTATTTTCCGATGGGAAAGTTTTCTGAAAATGAGCAAATAACCATTCTTGAAATTTCCAGCGAAGAAAACCGCCTCAAAAAATCTTCACTAACTGGATAATATATGCTGCATGAGTCATCGCTAGTCGGGAGATTGCTCGTACCATCACTTTCTTTACCAATACCGTTCTTAGACCAGTGTTCATGCTACACATTTTTTACATCTAAATTACTTACTGAACAGAGCAAATCAAAAAGCTGCTAAGCAATTTAAAAACTGCGCGAAATATCGTGACTTATTTAACGTTAACAGTGGTGCAAATCACACGTACGTATGCACAACACTCATGTAAATCCAAGGGATTAAGCAAAACAGACAGATATAAGCGGAACTTTACAACTCAATTCATAATTGCTACGAAAATTCAAAATCCCTTCTCACCTTAGTCACATTTTAACGGGCGTTGATGATACATTTACGACTTCCAAATATGAGCAGTGTTTTCAGGGAATTTTCCGGGACGGTTGGGAAAAGGAGGGACGTGGCGGGGTGAGGAGAGTTGTGCGAGTTGGCGAATAGTGTTTCCCGGTTAACGAGGTCGATTTCAGGTAATACTTGTATGATACACAAAGTTGCTTGTTGCCAATAATCCATCAATCTTCCTGTTTGATCGAATGGATGATCGTGAACCGTGGTAAGTAACTTTCTGCTTACGGTTATGTTACCTTTGTACTGAATAACTATCATTGTCTGTTTCTTGCTGACTAATATGACTTATACCCATTGTTTTCAAATTTCTGGTGCCGTAAGTAGTGGCTGTTTATTATCGCCTTCCATAGCCTCCAAGCGTTTTTTCTGTTGTAAATGCAAATATTACAGGTACAAATTAATTGTTTGTATTCTACTATCTACTATCAGTTAATATTCCACTGGTACTAAACTTTTTTTTTCTTTACACTTCCACCTTTTCTTGCCCCCGTTTATGTTTTTGTCAGAGTGTTGATTTCCTCGGACGTTACGATAGGTAAGGTTCGGGTGTAGCAGAATGCAACAAAATGGGATTCACAGAACTATTATTAGATCGTGTAGCAGATATCAGCAAGATATAGTCTGTAATAATAATTACTTGTATTATTTCATTCACACCTTACTAATAGTGCAAATTCATTTTCAACCAAAAAAAAAAAAAAAAAACCAAAAAACCGAGAAATTTATTTCTAAATTCATTTTAATTTTGATTTTTCTCATTTTTTCGAGGATTCATTTTGAAATTCATTGTGTAATCATTTTGTACTTAAAATTTTTCAGTCCCTACAGAATTGGAGATGATGTTGGTGGTGCATTTTCACTAGGTTTAGCTGGTGGATCTATATTTCACGCTCACAGTGGCTTCAGAAATTCCCCATGGGGACATAAACTTGTTGGCATCATGCGTGAGGTATTTTTTTTTAACCTTATTATTTGATCCTCATCAGTTGTTTCATCCCCTTCGTAGCTATATATCTTATTTGATTACAGGTACGTACGCGGTCACCAGTTGTTGGTGGACAGTTTGCAGCATGGGGCGGTTTATTTAGTGCGATTGATTGTAGCCTAGTAGCCATAAGAAAGAAGGTTCACAACTATTTCTCCTTCTACTTTCATCAGTTTTATCAAATTTGTTTCTATAGCTTTAAAGGATTTGTTCTCAAAAACTACTTTTACGGGAGGAAACAAGCTTTTTTTATTTATATCTCTTACATAGCATGTTTCAGTTATCTATGCAACTATTGCAGGAGGATATGCTCAATCCAATCGTATCTGGTGGTCTGACTGGCGCTCTATTGGCTGTACGGTCTGGCCCCATGGTTTGTATTTCTGAAACTTCAAAATCTTCATATTTTATTCATTCATTCTTGGATTACGACTATGTATTCCTTCAAAGTTTATCTAATTTATTAAAAGGCGAAATGATGAAGTCATCTGACTATCTATGTTATAAATTGGGGATATTTGTTTTTATTGTAATTAGGCCTTCATTGTTTCTTAGAGTAGGTTTACTAATTCACTCGACAGGTTTTTTTTAATGGTTGATTACAGGATTGTTCATGCGGCAAACTCGTAAAATGTAAAGCTCATTGCAGGTGATGATGGGTTCAGCAGCCGTTGGAGCGGTGATAGTGGGTATGATTGAAGTAGCGTCATTAGCAGTGGGTAAATTTGCTGGGATGGTTTTGGATCCGAATGCTATGCAACAACATGAGTTGGAAGATCCAACAGTTTTAAGTGCAAAGCAACAGCAAAAGCATGGAAGCGCTGGAAATAGCTCTACTTCTAGTGTTTCTGGAGATGCTTCTGCTGTGCCATTCTCATTAGCTCAGCCTTATTAAAATAACCTTGTTGAAACATCATTGTATTGGTATTACCAAGTTTACTACTGTCATGTTTCTGTTCGTTATTGCATAATCATCTACGTAGTTTAAAGCTACTTTATTTCAAAAAAAAGTTCTAATATGATGTTGATCAGTTCTCTTTGCTTCATACAAAGCAAGTCTTTGTGTTGCGCCATTCTAGGAAAGACATTCAATAATTTATGTGCATCCAATTACGGAACTGGTAGCACAGGAAAAGAAGTATGTATATTTTTACTCCTTAAACTTTTTGAAATGCATAAAATATCGTTATTTGGAAAGTGTGGGAACTATTTTTACCGTCTTTTTTCGGTTTCTGCGAACTAATTGTTTGATTACCTTTTATTATTTTGTCTTTTTGAGTGCAATGAAGTAGGTTTTGTTTTCCCCTTTTTCTTAATAATCCGTTGTGGGCATGTCAATAATTTAGCTGCTACCATTTACAAAATTTGATTTTTATGGTGGTGTTAGATAGCGAATCGTCTTTTAATTATTTCGTCAATAAATGCATACCATTGATCTTGTCGGGATTGGCGTAATTATGAAAGATCTGGACGTCAGTATGGATTGTATTTCACTGCATTATTCTTATTCTGCCTGCTGTCAAAGAAAGATTCAAAATTTTAGGATATTGATGAGGTCTTTGCTCTTGATTTAAAATTTCAAGAAATTTAATATTCTTTCTGGTCATTGCAATACTTTAGAACAGAATGAGTTGGTGTCGTTCTTTGGTTGATAATCTGTTTTGACATTACGTCTTTGTCAAATAATAAGTAATCACCAATGAAGACCTGTGCGGTGACCTTCATGATACGTACGTGTGGATGAAGTATTTATGTACGGCATCCATTTCATGATCCTTAATCTGTTCAAGATGATTTATAAAAGCATGGTGATATATGACCAAGCTGGTCAAATAAGAGTAACACAAAGGAAATGACATCAACAAATGCCGAGGACGCATTTCCAAGTCAGCTTTTGAGTTGGCTTAGCACATTTGCAATCGGAACTGCGGTGTGTCTTTTTTAACCGGTTTGGAGATATGCTGGCGTATAAGGGTATGTTCTTCACCATTTTCAAGTATTGCGAATTTGGCTTTGGCTTAATTGATGAAAGCGGAAAAAACAAGCAGCTCAAGTTGAAGCAATAGCTAGTTTATTCGGAACGAAACAAGCAGCTCAAGTTGAAGCAATAGCTATTTTTGATACGAAAGTGTATAGTGACGTCTGAAACTTTTGAATTCAGGGAAAAAAGTTATGTACTGCTTATGTGGATATGGGAAGTCTAATTAAAAATGCCTTAATCGTAACAATTTCAGAGATGTATTTGTCGCGAGTTTCTTATTTTTGTTAAAGTATGGGATTTCAGGATATAATACAAACTAATTGGGATTCGGAGGAAATGAAAGAGTCCAAATCTGATCACTACCTAATAATTAAATCATTTCAGTCTCAAGGGACAACAAATGGTATCAGTTCGGCCCCATTTCATACAGGTTTTCTTTCTGGACAGCTGTGGTTACAATATGGTCTCCTAAGGCATGACAAGGTATTTGTTCAACGTCAAAACTTTTTAGGATGTTTCCTGCTTAGCAACAAAGAGTGCAGTCCCCCAAACGATTTTTTGTTGAAGGATCAAATTATTTGCATGAACTTAAGTGTAAAGTGGTGAGTCTCAGTGAATATGACTTACGTTTCAGGCTGTAATATGTGTCAATTCGGTGGCTGCATTGCTGTATTCATTATATATTTTTTATTATTTCATTATGGCACCGTATGTTACAAAGGTTGGTAACTGTTGGTAACATTGACTACCTTGAGGGACAAAGTCCAGGAATTTTGATTTTAGATGTGATGTTATCAGTTACAGAGCCGCTGCATCAGATTAATTTTTATGGAAATGATATTTCTCATGAGTGCATATTATTATATCCATTACTATGGCTTACCAGTGGAAGTGATCCATTCACGTTTGGGAATGTGTTGTGTGATATTCAATGTACTTACCGCTGCCGCTCCTTTGGAAGCTTTGGTAAGCGAGATGATGTTTCATACTTCTTTATTCCGGGAAAAACTTCGAGGATTCCTTCAAGATCAATTCTGAAATTCATGAGTTCCAGCGTGAAGTTCTTCGTACGCGTTGTACAGAAACAATGCCGTTGCCCCTTTGTTGTCTGACACTTCTTGTGACAGCGGAATGGTTGCTGTATGGAATTCTTATTGATGATATCTACATAAAGGTATTTTTCCGCATTTAATATGTTTAAGTTATCTCTTCCGTCAATCATTGCCTAAAAGGCAGCGACGTCAAATGGGAGCAAAAAGTCGTCTGTCATGTATACAGTGCTGTATGAAATTAGGCTTGAAATTCTCTGAGAGTTCTAAGACGGTCCAGCAAGGAGATACGTTTCAGGTGCCAAACGCTATTGCATCAGCGATTGCGGTTGTCCAATTACTACCGTTTCTTTACTTTCCCAGGAATAAGAAAATAACTGCAATCATTATTCCGTGAAGCACACTGCATACGAACAAAACTTGGTTTATTGTCTCGTTAAATATTCCAAGAAGTAATGCGGAAATTAAAATCGTTTAGACTCATATGCTTGTTCTCATATGCTTGTCGTATTGGTTTTACTGGCACTCACTTTTCAAGGTAGACTTTTCTATATTAAGAATCCAACGAATTATCTTAGGAAATATCTGATATAATATCTAAGCCTTAGGTACGTACTACTTTGGCTCCGATTCGCAACATCGTTAAAACTTATGCCTTTCACAGCATTGGTTTCTCTTGTTTCGACATGTCGAAGTTCACCTGATACTTCCATTATCTTTTTTAAAAATCATTTTCATTCACACCTGCATAACGTCTCATGACATCCCAGGGCAGAAACCATATATATATAAAATTCTTCCCTATTAATTTGCTTTTTCTCTATAACTATACATGTTTTTATTTATTTAGTTCGATATGCTGATAAGCATTCATACTGTACGTTTTATTTTGTGTGAAGAAACGCATACATTACTGTAGCTTCATTTCTCAGACAGCATCAATTTTAACGTAAAGTTGAGGTATGCAATCAGTAATCTCAAGACAGGTGGATACAAAAGAAAGTCTGGGAAAGAAATCCGCATTCTCCCGGTTTAAATTATTCCACAACTGTATTTATTTTGAGATTGTCGGTACGTAAACACAACTCAAAAGAGCAGGAAAACAGAGCAATAACAAAATAAGAAAGTAAAAAATTGCAACGTAAGCCTTAGATAGGTTTGATCTTGAAATGCATACCAATTAACGAGAAAACCAAACATTTGAGATCTTGTACGAGATAGTAAAAGGATCTCAGTCCTTCTGGATCCCTGCTTTTATTTACGTCTGCAGCAGAACCAATTTTGCTGAAACACATTATTATACGGCCCAGTAGTTTTCTATTAGTTAGATCTGATCTTCTGCAAGACAGATCGACAGATTGAAGAGTCCAGGGTCATTCGTTTAGCATTTCACCAATCGAATCATGTTCCCTCTTGTGCGCTACCACGACGAAAAAGAAACCTCCTTGAAGTATACAGCCTTATGTTTCGAGTAAATTCAACACACAATTTTCGTAATCGAATCCTATTCAGTTTTGAAACATTAACACAAGATTTCCGCCGTATTTCATATGTCGGCAATTAAACTTCTATGACCGAAACAACAGCAGAGTATTGGCGAACGTAAAAAATGTCACCTTGTAGTGAAAGATATGTGTTCGTCATTATGAAGGATTTCCAGTTCCTGTCTACCAATGCGATCTGGTTCCGGCCAAGTTGCGTCATCTTCCTATAATAATTACTTCAAATACCAAACATGAAGAACGGAAAATTTCGGGTACCTAACAGTTCTCAAAAACAATAGTTTTCACTGCATATCAACACAGAACAGGAAAATCACCATAACAAGAAACAGTTGCAGATTAAAGTCATGTAAGATTCTGCTCAATTGAATCCTTTTTATTTAATTTTGCAGTTAATGTTAGGACAAAAAAGTGTCCCGTGAAGAAAATCGCAACTTGAACTATATATATGCCGCGAGTCGAATGGCTTGAAATTTTCATAACACAGTGAAAAGAATGGGGGGAACTAAGCGACAGTTCAAACTTAAAAGTAAAAAACAGGTTGCAAACAACCAAAAACTCCAACCATGCAATACAATATGGAATCTGCAATGTGTGGTGTAAGAATTTTGGATAATACACCAGGTGAAAAGCATGAGAAAGATGAAGTTGTTGAAATCATCATGTTCAGTGATAAACAATGAGCAGAAGCTTGAAATAACTACAAATACATGACGCATGTCGGAAGTGTGCTGTTAAGGGCAAGCAGATAATATGGGACTTAGCATACCTGCATGATTTCCGAGTCATCGATAATACGCTTTAGTTCTTCGATGACAATTTTACCAACATATGCTTCCTTCCGTATCAACGTGTCATTCTTGTACTGACTATTGTTTGCATACCGCATCTTGCCATCCGGACGGAATTCGAATTCTAAGAATTCATGACCAAACTTTCCCTTATGGCCAACGTAGTAGCGCAAATAGAAATCATTCACATTATTTCCTGACATCCTAAAACATATTCTTTAGATACTGCCAAGTGTAGTCCAACCCAGCATGCAACCAGCCATGCAACCGCATGCAACCTTCACAGCCGCTCTCAATGAAAATCGACGTACCGCTGAGCTGGGAGCACGATGAAATGGTAAAAGTGGGTAGGACAAAGAATAGAAGTATGAGTGGGATGGGACTAAGATAGCATTGTCAGGTACAGATGATCAAGAGGGTCAGATGCTGTGTAGATGAATTAAGTTTGACCCTTAAACCTCGACGGAATTCAATTGTCGAACTGGAAGAGAATCTGTTCTGTGGATGGGACGGTGTTTTTACAGCGGAATGGCAACAGGTAGTGTACAGGTTTGCATTTGCATTAGAAGTACGGTTTGGGAGGAGTATGGGAATAGGAGAAAATATCTGGGATCGTTAAAGGATGCATATCACCATGAGTTGGTTGCACGGGCAGAACTTGGTTTCATAATCGATAGTAGTGTAGAATAACATGACACTAGAGGTTGCCAGAGAGGGAACTTTTCATTGAATTTTCTTTGGTCAGGCTTTGTCGTCCAGCTAAATTTTTTCATATTTTTTCTTAGATTGCATACGAGTGGTTACGTTTAACAATGTTAGGTACGGTTGTTTCTAGAAGTGAAGCGGTCGGTATATCTGACAACATCATTAGATTAGTATATTCAAAATCTCTCATTATGGTTATCTATTGGTCTATTTGCGTACCCATTAATATTGCCGATGTTTAAAATAGAAAAACTTTTGTTTTGACTTGAAGCAAGAAATTTGTAAAGCTTTTATTATTATTTCTTACTTAGTTACATATCTGATAATGATAATAGAACAAGTAGGAGGTACGAAACTAGTACGTTGGTTGGAAGTAATTCATATTCTAAGTTTAGAAAGAGCCGATGCCGATAGAAGATTTCTGTAAGGTTTCTGTAGGATATTTTGTGGACTCTTCTGTGAGACTTATACTTAAGTAAATATCAATATTTTTGTGACTATTGATGCCTGCTATTACAAATGTTTGTGACAGATTACTGTCAACAAACGTCTCTGTTAACAGTTCTTATCATTTTCCAGTTTTCGAGATAATACTACTATGACCACATTACTGGTTTCAACTTCACTGGCTACACAGATCCAGAATATACGTTTTCCGTCAGTAAATAACATAAGGAATGAACTGAATTCAGGAGGATGTCCTCCTCTTTGTAAACTTGCCTATATGCGATGTTTCAACTCACTCAGTGAATCCATACTTCGAGTTCTCCTTCGCGGTATTTATTTTAGATATTAAAGGATGTTCAAAACGAACATTAAAGGATATTCGTTTTTCTTTTGTTCTGTTTTTTTAATGCCTGTGTTCGGCTTCACAAAGCATTTCTAATAACTGTCTTATTACCCGTCTTGATGCAACAGAAATTTATCCACTCTTTGGAGAAAAATCTTCGAATTCAAAGACGAAAACAAATGCTAACACCGGCAGAAATTTCTTTGAAGTCTTCTTATACGAAACAGGTGCAGTTCATATATCCTTTTCATTCTTTGATGAACCAAATAATGTTTCAGAAAATCGAATGTGCGCATTGCAGTGTAAACAGCGAAAGTCAGTAGTAACATTAAGGTTCGACAGTTCACTGAATCTGATTTATTATCCATCGAGGTCACAGTTCCGTTAGTTTTTTTTCTTTTTTTTTCTAGACATTAAATGGACTTCTAAACGTTCCACTCGTCTAATTTTTTCTACTGTATGAGTAGGCTACTTGTTGCTGTGGATAAAAAAACCATGTTACAGTAGCATGATTTCATAAAATAAAACTTAACACTGCAGAGTGCTTCACTGTTCACTAAACAAGGCTGATATAATGAGTTCTGTTGAAATTTATGAAATTGTTGTTGTAACAGTTGGTATTTCCCAGATATACAGAGACGAGGTTTTCGGACGCAGCGATTGGAAAAAGTAGAGAAACCAAAGAAAGGATTTTTTGCAATTTTGGGCATCAACACAATCGAAGTTTGTTCCACTTCTTTCATTTTTTTGAGTTGTGATTTTTCTCCTGAGAAAAAGTGCCATAAAGTGATTTTTTTTCTCTGCTTTTAAGCGCTCTTTGGATGCAACTTTTTTTGCATGCAAATTTGTCGGAATCGGCTGAATATATTATGATTAAAAAATAAGTTACTGAGAATAGAGCTTAATTTCTAGCTACAAAAGGAAGAGCTGTTTCTGAAATGGTGTATTACTATTTCTTCAATGACTTTGCTTTTAGTATCCAGCAGACGATTACGAGGCGGAAGGAGGGGTGGGTACTTCAGAACTTCTTGAATATAGGCCGATATCTAGTGATCAAAAACTACTGTGAATTTTTTCATAGTGTATTTTATGAGAAGAAATTACAATATAGTAATTTATATTTATTTTTGCTGTTACAAATAAGAGAGATTGGTCTACATTTACTCTGTGGATTTATTATAACAAATCTCTTTTTAGAGTGTTCGACGAAAAGGCCCGCAAACAAAAGCTTTTCGCGAAAAACTAAAGACAGTATCTGATAATGATAGGAAGGGTTTTCTGGTATGACGATTTCGAAGCTCAAGATTTTGAATCATTTTTCATATTATTTTGAAAATTTTCTGGTTTTCTAAGCTGTTTAGAACATAATTGTTGTTGTTGCAGAGAACTGATTCTTATTAGAAACACTTCAGTGTTTCTTCGTTCCGTCTTTGAACTTGTTTTAGAAACTTAAATAAAGTAGATTACACTTAAAATAAAGTAGATTACAGTTTAAAATATCTGCCTATATATTATTACAGGAAGGGTATATGGCTGCTTTGGATTACTCAAACGAACAGAAACAGAAGAGATCATTAGTCCGGACAGTTCTTTTTTCGGCTACGGTAGTTGGATTGGGAATTTGTAAGTTTTAGAGTCAGATATCTGAGTCTTATTTTCTTCATTCTGTAATAGATGGATAAATTCAATTGCTCTCATTGTATCCATTTTTTCCGTTAGAATTTGCGATTTTCTAAAGTAACTTGTACTTTTTATTCTTCGGTAATTGAAGTGCCGCAATTGTCAGATCTTCACATTCAACCATCATTTCATTTTACATTTTCCTGCCGAATGCGAGTTCTTACCTCTTGTTTTCTGTTTTTTCTGATAATTTATGGTTTTATGACAAGCCACATAAATTTCAAAATGATTTTCCAGACATTATTTTCAAGTCATTTGGTATTCCACAGACATCTCTTTTCACTTCGGTGGAAGAAGTTGATCCAGAAGTCATCGGTGTTACGTTCAAAGACGTTCGCGGTGTAAATATACTTATCTTCTGCAGTTTACATTTTTTATTCCTTATTTACTGCTCTCCTGCATTTTTATATATGCAGTAACTGGAACCTTTAGACCGATGAAGCGAAAAACGAATTACGTGGAATTGTATCATATCTCCGGGATCCAGAGCGATATACACAGCTGGGTGCACGTCTTCCAAAAGGTGTGCTTTTGGTCGGTCCCCCTGGAACAGGCAAAACACTTCTGGCGAAAGCAATTGCTGGTGAAGCTCAGGTAACGACATTTACAAAGTTATCTGCGGTTAAAACTGGTAAATTAAGACATGCATAAGTGTTGAGCGAATGTCGCAGAATCCTTTTGTAGTTTTATTAATATTTCTGTTTCTAAATATGTATTTTAAAATTGTCTTCTTCCAATTGCATTATTTTTTTAATAACATATCAAGATTTTAAGTTGTCTCAGTGGATATTCAAAAATCCTTTGATTTCAGCAGCTTATGTTCTAGAACTTCTGCGACATAATTTTTCTGGAGTCGCTTGTTAAGTCGATTTTAGGTACCTTTTTTTCAAGCTTCGGGCTCTGAATTTGATGAATTATTTGTTGGACAAGGAGCACGTCGCGTAAGAGATCTTTTTGGTAAGATAATTAGAAAAGTTTATAGATAGGGTAGAATTGCGTGTTTTATGCCACAGGCGTTTCTTAATGGGGAAATATGACAAAATTTTGATGAAAGCACAAGCTTGGAGTTGCTGCTGCAACCTTTTGGAATATGAATGTAAATATATATA